>NC_044031.1:37619259-37827852 GCF_901765095.1 Microcaecilia unicolor | reverse complement strand
ATTTTGCAGTTTTTGATTTTTGATTAGTATGGTTTCTGGATAAGTTATTAAGCATAAGAATTGGAACCGATCTATCTCTGACACCTAGGGTTTGTTCATTAAATTTTAACTGACAGACCCTCGACCATTCTTATAACATTTGGAGATCCCTTCTTATCGTTTCTACTCCCTCCAGGGTATCCACTCTATTGGCTATTTTTGTGTCATCCGCAAAAAGGCACACCTTTCCTTCCAACCCTTCAGCAATATCTCCCACAAATATATTAAACAGAATAGGCCCCAGTATCGACCCCTGAGGAACTCCACTGCTTACCTTCCTTTCCTCCGAGCGGATTCCATTTACCACCACCCTCTGCCACCTGTCGGTCAACCAATTTCTATCCAGTTCACCACTTTCGGTCCTAAGTTCAACCCTTTCAGCTTATTAACGAGTCTTGTGGGGGACCATATCAAAGGCTTTGCTGAAGTCCAAGTAGATTACATCTAGCAAAGTCCTTCATCCAGTTCTTTGGTCACCCAGTCAAAGAAGTCAATAAGATTGGTTTGGCAGGATTTTCCTTTGGTAAAGCCATGTTGCCTCGGGTCCTGTAACCCGTTGGCTTCTAGAAAATTAACTATCCTTTCTTTCAGCAGCGACTCCATTATTTTTCCTGCCACTGACGTGAGACTTACCGGTCTGTAGTTTCCCACTTCTTCCCTGTCTCCACTTTTGTGAATAGGGACCACATTCGCTCATCTCCAATCTCATGGAACCCCTCCCGTCTCTAAAGATCTATTACATAAATCTTTAAGAGGTCCTGCCAGGACCTCCATGAGTTCCCTCAGTATCCTGGGATCCCATCTGTCCACCTTCAGATTCTCCAGCTGTTTATAAACTCTTTCTCCGTAAATGGCGCAGTGTCCACTTCACCAGATGTTCTCTCGGCAGCCAACCGTGGTCCTTTTCCAGAATTTTCCTCCGTGAACACCAAAGAGAAATAATTGTTTAGCACTTTCGTTTATCTTCATCACTCTCCACATAGCCATTCTCATTATCTTTCAGTCTCGCAATTCCATTCTGTTTTTCTCAACCAGGATCGCCAAAACCGGAAGTCGGTGAAGCACGACCCTGGACTGGGGGCTTTGGGGAAAATTCAGCAAACGGAGCTCTGAGGCCTCAAGGCCTGCAGATAACGAGATCTTTGACAACAAGACCAGAGACGGTAACGTTGGAGAGCATCTGGGACGCTCTCCAAATTTACATGTAAAGCTGACCAACTCCACCGCTGAAATCTCAACACTAGTAAGTACAGTTGAACTTCTTTCTAACTTCTTTGAAACTTTAAAAGCAGAGTCTATGAAAAAAATGATAGTCTTAAATGAAGAAGTGAAAAAACTTCAAGACTTTGCTACAATGACTATTAAAGATAAGACATTGATTCACAGAAAAATAGAACAAACAGAAAATTATAATCGTCGATTGAACCTCTGCTTTTTTAATTTTCCATATTCGATTGGGATTTCTCCACTAGATGCTTTTAAAAAGTACTTAATAGAAATTCTGGGATACTCCTCTGACTTTATTCCTCCATTTAATCGCATATTCTATGTACCAAATAAAAAGATCCCAGAACCTGAATTAGAGAAAGAATCTCAACTTCCACTTCCAGAAAATGAAAAACAATTGAATCTAAATTTAACCGAGATTCTTGAATCATCCATATCAGAAAATTCTGAAAGAAAGGCTTTGCTGGTATCCTTTGTGTCTGAACAGGACTTGGAAGCAGTTAAACGTTTATTTTTCAGGAAATCACAATCTTTATTTCACAGGAAAAAGATATGGATCTATCCGGATGTATCAAGACAAACTCAGGAAAGAAGAAGAGAGTTTTTAGCCCTAAGAAAAGAAGCTTTAGCAATAGGAGCTTCCTTCTATTTAAACTATCCTTGCAAACGTGTGATTAAATACTTAGGGCTTAAATATATTTTCTTTCAACCAGAACAACTAAATGCCTTTGTTAATCAAAAAAAGTTGGGATCAGCTTGAACTTACATCTCAAGTTAGATTGATTTAATTGTATAATGAATCGGGTGTAATGTGTGTTAAACTATATACAATTTAATATCATTCCTCAAGTTCTCTTCTGAAAATGCAGCTCCTTCCCTCATTATCGTGGTCTAAAGAAGACTTATATTTTTCTACTTTAACTTTTTTCCTTTTTTTTTTTCTTATTGACTTATTAACAGTCAATTGATGCCTGTATTACTTAATCAAGTATTGTACTTGTCAAACATTTGTAATCTATATATATATAAAACTCACCCTCAACGTTCTATTGTCTGACGTCACTGAAGCCAAGGTTCGTAAGTTCGAAGCTCTGAAGCCACAAAAAACACAGTCTCGGGGCCCCGCCCTCGCATCAAACGTTATGATGTTGAGGGCGGAGCAATTCACTCACATCGACGGCGGCCAGGGCGGCGCAATGGCGTCACTGACGACGAAGGTGCGTTGTGTGTGGGGGGCCAGAGTCACACATCGATGACGACCACTGCGGCACAATGCCATCACTAACAACGAAGGTGCGTTGGGTGGGGGGGCCAGAGGAAAGCCTTGCTAGCACC
The DNA here is from genome assembly GCF_901765095.1 of Microcaecilia unicolor. Lineage (NCBI taxonomy): Eukaryota > Metazoa > Chordata > Amphibia > Gymnophiona > Siphonopidae > Microcaecilia > Microcaecilia unicolor. The sequence goes on along the minus strand of NC_044031.1, from coordinate 37,825,251 downwards.
ATTTCATTGGCTCCATAAATGGGCCTTTTTTTACTAGTATACCAATAAATAAATTTAAAAAAGAAGAAGAAGAAGCAGCTATTTTTCCTTTCATGAATGGTGAAGACATATGTTTTCTAACTCCTTTAAGAAGTCATTTTGCATAGCTTTTGTAAATCCTGATAATATGTATTGGTTCTTTTTTATTGCATCCCACTTACAACCTCAACTGAGGGAGTTGGCAGGTTATAAGTCCATTATAACAACACCAAGTACTTGCATTTATTTATTTTTATTACATTTGTACCTCGCGCTTTCCCACTCATGGCAGGCTCATGCGGCTTACATGGGGCAATGGAGGGTTAAGTGACTTGCCCAGAGTCACAAGGAGCTGCCTGTACCTGAAAGTGGGAATCGAACTCAGTTCCTCAGTTCCCCAGGACCAAAGTCCACCACCCTAACCACTAGGCCACTCCTCCACTGTTGCTACTATTTGAGATTCTACATGGAATGTTGCTATTCCAACATTCCATGTAGAAGTCGGCCCTTGCAGATCACCAATGTGGCCGCGCAGGCTTCTGTTTCTGTGAGTCTGACGTCCTGCACGTACGTCAGACTCACAGAAGCAGAAGCCTGTGTCAGACTCACAGAAGCAGAAGCCTGCGCAGACTTCTACATGGAATGTTGCTAGTGGAATAGCAACATTCCAAGTAGAATCTCCAATAGTAGCAACATTCCATGTAGAATCTCCAATAGTATCTATTTGATTACATTTGTACCCCGCGCTTTCCCCACCATGGCAGGCTCAATGCGCAGGCAATGGAGGGTAAGTGACTTGCCCAGAGTCACAAGGAGCTGCCTGTGCCAGAATCGAACTCACGTTCCTCAGGACCCAAAGTCCACCACCCTAACCACTAGGCCACTCCTCCACTGTTGCTATCATTTGAGATTCTACATGGATATGTGCTATTCCACATTCCATGTAGAAGTCGGCCCTTGCAGATCACCAATGTGGCCGCGCAGGCTTCTGTTTCTGTGAGTCTACGTACGTGCAGGACATCAGACTCACAGAAGCAGAAGCCTGCGCAGCCTTCTACATGGAATGTTGCTAGTGTAATAGCAACATTCCATGTAGAATCTCCAATAGTAGCATCATTCCATGTAGAATCTCCAATAGTAGCAACATTCCATGTAGAAGTCAGCCCTTGCAGATCACCATGTGGCCGCACAGGCTTTCTGTTTCTGTGAGTCTGACGTCCCTGCACGTATGTGCAGGACGTCAGACTCACAGAAACAGAAGCCTGTGCGGCCTTCTACATGGAATGTTGCTAGTGGAATAGCAACAATCCATGTAGAATCTCCAATAGTAGCAACATTCCATGTAGAATCTCCAATAGTATCTATTTTATTACATTTGTACCCCGCGCTTTCCCACTCATGGCAGGCTCAATGCGGCTTACATGGGGCAATGGAGGGTTAGGTGACTTGCCCAGAGTCACAAGGAGCTGCCTGTGCCTGAAGTGGGAATCGAACTCAGTTCCTCAGTTCCCCAGGACCAAAGTCCACCACCCTAACCACTAGGCCACTCCTCCAGGATAAAGTGCCACATTTAAGCACATGCATGTATGTACATCTGCTGTAGACATGGTGTAAGCAGCAGACCTTGTAAAAAACACAGTTTTTATTAATAGATTAAAAGCTCCCAGAAATTTAACTAAAATGCTCGACATGCCCATGTTTCGCCAGTATAAAATGGCTGCGTCAGGGGCAGTGGGTCACCAGCTGATATAAAATTCCCAAAATAGCCTGGCTGATATAAATGTTTACATAGCAAGCTATGATCAGTCTCTCATAAAACTGAATCTAGCTTGCTATGTTTTAACAGTTACACCAGCTGCCCCTGACGCAGCCATTTGTACTGGCGAAACACGGCCACGTCAAGTATTTCATGTTAAATTTTTGGGAGCTTTTAATCTATTAATAAAAACTGTGTTTGCCTTGTTGTTTTATCTTCCATATTGGATTTGGCGGACCACCTGCCTTGCTGCTTTTTGACTTCAAAATATTAGTGGCCAGATTGCATTATATAGAATTCACGCTTAGTGTGTTGCATTTTGGTACACTTTAAAGAACTGACCTCAAAGTGTTTCTCCCATTTCTGCAGGCAGGTGCTCCCTCTGGTGCATCTCAGGGTTTAGTGCACGTGTACCTGAGCAGCATCTCTGTTACTGCTGCAAATAAAGCTGGATGCGGACAGAACGGATTCCTCCTCTCTCGTCAGGCCTTAGCGGTGCTCATGAGAGAGTCCTGGGATGCAGCTCTGAGAATACTGTATCTCTAGGGCTAGGGGTAGAGATTCTGGTCATGTCTTCTCCAGGTCACTGATAGCCAGTTCGTTTTTTTTCTAGCAAAAACGGTGCCAGTACTCAAATGCTAGGCCACCCTTCAGGAGCGGGGTGATCACTGAGGGAACCACCCCATAATAGCCAGGCCCCCTGCAACCAGTCACAGAATCTATGACAAGACAGAATTGCTGTGTAGAGCCTGAGCTCTTTCATTAAAATTTGGAGTCCAGGGATCAGTTTTAGCAGGCAATAGAAAGGTGCCGGTACTCAGTCCCCCCTCAAAAAAGACCTGCTGATAGCTCTCTTCGGCCTTTTTTCTGGCCTAAATGGGGTTTTTCATCCCTTTATATCACAGGCCAGATCATGTCATACTGCATTGTTGATACAGCAGCAGCTCTTCCAGCATGGTAATACCATATAAAGAGCGATCAGAGTTTTCACATTAATTCCGCACGCTCTGAGAGGCCTCAACATCCAGACGAGACTCCTGTCACATGGCTCTAAGGCTTTCGGCCTGACCCGCTCACCCTCTTATTTTTGCAATAATTCCTATCCCACGCCTCAGCCACACATGGCTAAGATCCTCTCTAGTCACCCTTGTGTCTATGAGGATTCCCTGTTTCTCCTCTCCCCTCCCCCCCCAATCCCAGTGTCTTCGTGTCAGGTGTATGCGCCTGGTATGGCTGTGCTGTGGGGGCACAGGACAGACTCCTTCTGCCAGTTCTCTTCTGCGATTAGTTTTGCGGGAGCAGCCACCCTCCCTCCCTCCTCCCTCTCTTCTCTAAATATGTTTTTTGTGCGTTAAGCATAAAGTATTTGGAAGAGGTCCAAGGAAAACTAAAGGAGAACCATTGCTAATGGGACTCCAATGAGCTTTAAGGTAAAATTATGTATAATCATACCTGATAATTTTCTTTCCATTAATCATAGCTGATCAATCCATAGACTGGTGGGTTGTGTCCATCTACCAGCAGGTGGAGATAGAGAGCAAACTTTGCCTCCCTATATGTGGTCATGTGCTGCCGGAAACTCCTCAGTATGTCGATATCAAAGCTCCATCCGCAGGACTCAGCACTTAGAGAATTACACCCATGAAGGGACACTCTGCCCAGCTCACCACCGCCGAAACGGGGGAGGGGAATTAACCCAGCTCATCCCCACACAAGTGGGGGAGGGGAATCCGTCCAGCTCATCCCCGCGGAGCGGGGGAGGGACACCGCACCCGCCGATGCGGGGGGATCTGGCGTATCCTGCAACCGCAACCGCGGGAGGAGCTGACTGACCCTAACACCGCCGAAGCGGGAGGGGTACAAAGTTGCCCTACAGCCGCACGAAGCGGGAGGGAGTGCCGGCAGAATTTAAATCTCAATCCAGCCCCGTAAAACGGAGGGGAGAGGAATGCAGCAGCTCACTGTAACACAAACTCGTCTCACTCTTGAAGAATCCAATTGAAAAAACTTGAACACGAAGTCTTCCTGAAGTAACTGAAGACTAAATTTGAACCTGAAATGCAACCAGAATATAAACAGTACAGATATCTGGGAGGGGCTATGGATTGATCAGCTATGATTAATGGAAAGAAAATTATCAGGTATGATTATACATAATTTTACCTTCCATATCATCAAGCTGATCAATCCATAGACTGGTGGGATGTACCGAAGCAGTACTCACCCAGGGCGGGACATAGAAATCCCTGACCTCAACACTGAAGCTCCAAACCGGGCCTCCGCCCGTGCAGCACACAGTCAACCGGTAATGCTTGGAGAATGTATGAGCCGAAGCCCAAGTTGCCGCCTTGCATATCTCTTCCAAGGAGACGGATCCGGCCTCTGCCATCGAGGCCGCCTGAGCTCTCGTGGAGTGAGCCTTCAGCTGGATAGGCGGCACCTTCCCCGCGGCCACATAAGCCGCTGCAATGGCTTCCTTGACCCATCTTGCCACTGTAGGCTTAGCAGCCTGCAGACCCTTACGAGGACCTGCAAACAGGACAAACAGATGATCCGATTTCCGGAAATCATTGGTCACTTCCAAGTATCTGATGATGACTCGTCTCACATCCAGATATTTAAGAGCAGAGTACTCCTCTGGGTAGTCCTCCCTACGAAAGGAAGGGAGACAGAGCTGCTGATTCACATGGAAGCGAGAAACAATCTTGGGCAGAAAGGAAGGCACTGTGCGAATAGTGACTCCTGCCTCAGTGAACTGCAGAAAAGGCTCTCGACATGAGAGCGCCTGGAGCTCGGAAACTCTTCTGGCTGAGGTGATAGCCACCAAAAAGACTGCTTTCAACGTCAGGTCTTTCAGAGATGCCCTCAACAAGGGTTCAAAAGGCGGCTTCTGCAATGCTCTTAGCACCAGGTTGAGATTCCACGCAGGCACCACTGAGTGCAGAGGAGGGCGCAGGTGATTAACTCCCTTGAGAAAGCGCACCACATCTGGCTGTGAAGCCAGGGAAGCACCCTTCAGGCGGCCCCTGAAGCAAGCCAGAGCCGCTACCTGGACTTTAAGGGAACTGAGCGACAGGCCTTTCTCCAGACCTTCTTGCAGGAACGCCAACACTGAAGAAATTGGAGCAGTGAAGGGAGAAAGTGAGCCTGCTTCACACCACGCTGCAAAAATACGCCAAACCCTGGCGTAAGCAGTAGAAGTAGAGCGCTTCCTCGCTCTCAGCATAGTGGCGATGACCTTGTCTGAGAAGCCCTTCTTCCTCAGACGCTGCCGCTCAATAGCCAGGCCGTAGGACCAAAGGGGGAGGGATCCTCCATCACCACGGGACCCTGATGTAACAGGCCCTGTTCCACGGGCAGTCACAGAGGATCGTCCACTGAGAGCCTGATCAAGTCCGCATACCAGGGACGCCTGGGCCAATCCGGACCCACCAGGATTACCCTGCCGGGATGCTTTGCCACCCGGTCTAGCACCCCGCCCAACATGGGCCAGGGCGGGAACACATAGAGGAGCTCTTGTGTCGGCCACTGTTGGAGAAGAGCATCTACTCCCAGGGATCGAGGGTCCCGTCCTCTGCTGAAGAAGCGCGGCACTTGGCAATTGGCCGATGACGCCATCAGATCTAGGCTCGGCTGGCCCCAGCGCTTCGTGATGTCCAAGAACGCCTGAGGAGATAGCTGCCACTCTCCGGGCTCCAAGGTATGGCGACTGAGAAAGTCCGCCTTGACATTCATAACTCCGGCAATGTGGGCCGCTGAAAGCTGCTCCAGGTTCGCTTCCGCCCACTGGCAAAGATACATAGCCTCCTTGGCTAGAGGGGCGCTCTTGGTACCTCCCTGGCGGTTGACATAGGCCACAGCCGTGGCATTGTCCGACAGGACCCGTACAGGCTTCCACACCAGTACCGGGATGAACTCCAAAAGCGCCAACCGAATGGCTCTGAGTTCCAGGAGGTTGATAGACCACTTTGCCTCTGCAGGAGACCAGAGCCCCTGCGCTGTCCTTCCCAAGCAGTGGGCTCCCCAGCCCGACAAAGAGGCATCCGTCGTGACGACAATCCACTCTGGGGTCACCAGAGGCATTCCCGCAGACAATTTGTCTGTCTGCATCCACCAGCTCAGCGCCTTACGCACTGCTGGGTCCAAGGGAAGTCGCACAGCATAATCCTCCGACATCGGAGTCCAGCGCTGCAGCAAGGAGTGTTGAAGTGGTCTCATATGAGCCCTGGCCCAGGGCACTACTTCCATCATGGCCGTCATAGAGCCCAACAGCTGCACATAGTCCCAAGCCCGAAGAGGAGAGGCTCCCAGGAACTGGTCCACCTGAGCCTGAAGTTTGACAATCCGATTGTCTGGTTGGAACACTCTGCCCACTTGGGTGTCGAATCGAACTCCCAGGTACTCCAGGGACTGAGTCGGGCGCAGCTGGCTCTTCTCCCAGTTGATGATCCATCCCAGGTAGCTCAAAAGAGCAACTACCCGGTCCACAGCTTTGCCGCACTCTGCATAAGAGGGGGCTCGGATCAACCAGTCGTCCAGATAAGGATGGACTTGTACCCCTTCCTTTCGTAGGAAGGCCGCGATGACCACCATTACTTTGGAAAAGGTCCGCGGAGCAGTAGCCAACCCGAATGGGAGGGCTCTGAACTGGAAGTGTCGTCCCAGGACTGCAAAACGCAGGAAGCGTTGATGAGGAGGCCAGATGGGAACATGCAGGTACGCTTCCTTGATGTCCAAGGAAGCCAAGAACTCTCCTGCCTTCACTGCCGCTATAACAGAGCGGAGAGTCTCCATGCGAAAGTGCCGCACTTTCAAGGCCCGATTGACCCCTTTGAGGTCGAGGATAGGCCGGACAGAACCTCCTTTCTTTGGTACCACAAAGTAAATGGAGTAACGTCCCTTGCCAAGCTGACTTTCTGGCACAGGAACGACCGCGCCCAGGCGGATCAGATTGTCCAAGGTCTGCTGCACTGCCACAGCTTTGACCGGAGACTTGCAGGGAGAGAGTACAAACCCGTCTTTTAAGGGTCGGCAGAACTCTAGCTTGTAGCCGTCTCTGATGACTTCCAGCACCCACGCGTCTGAAGTTATTGTGGTCCACTCGCCCAGAAACGAGGACAGCCGTCCTCCAATCTGCACTGGGGCGTGGACCAAGGCCCCGTCATTGGGTACGAGACCCTGGGGGAGGACCGGAGGAAGCACCTCCGGGACGGCGGTCTCTGCGAAAGGAATGCTGCTTGGGGGAGAAATTCCTCTTGAAGGAAGAGGGGGCAGAGGAACCCGACTTGCCCGGGCGGTACCGACGGGCTTCCTGCAACCGTCCTCTGGAGGTACCGGGACGAGTACTAGCCCAAGCCCTGACCTCTGGTAATTTCTTGCCCTTAGACGTGCCGAGATCGGTCACGATTTTGTCCAGCTCGACCCCAAAGAGCAGCTTGCCTTTAAAAGGCAATCTAGCCAGGCGGGATTTAGAGGCGTGGTCAGCAGACCAATGTTTCAGCCAAAGCCACCGCCGCGCAGAGATTGTCTGAGCCATGCCTTTAGCTGAGGCCCTCAAGACATCATACAGCAAGTCTGTCAAATAGGCTAAGCCCGATTCCAGGGCCGGCCAATCAGCCCTCAAGGAATGATCCAAGGGGGAAGCCCGCTGCACCATAGTCAGGCACGCCCTGGCCACATAGGAGCCGCAAACTGAGGCCTGCAAACTTAAAGCAGCCGCCTCAAAGGACGACCTTAAGGCCGCCTCCAATCTTCTGTCTTGGGCGTCCTTTAGGGCCGTGCCACCTTCCACCGGCAACGCCGTTTTCTTAGTCACCGCAGTGATTAAAGAATCCACGGTAGGCCACAGATAGGCCTCACGTTCACTCACAGCCAAAGGATAGAGGCGGGACATAGCCCTAGCCACTTTAAGGCTCGCTTCCGGGACATCCCATTGAGCCGAAATTAAGGTGTGCATGGCATCATGCACGTGGAAGGTTCTAGGCGGGCGCTTCGTCCCCAGCATAATGGCAGAGCCAACAGGGGCTGAGGGAGAGACGTCCTCCGGAGAGGAAATCTTCAAAGTGTCCATGGCCTGTAACAACAGGTTGGGCAAATCCTCTGGGCTAAAAAGCCGCACTGCAGAGGGGTCATCCGCTCCATCCGAGCGGGGATCCGTCTCCTCCAAGGAATCCGCAAAGGACCGTTGGGAGACCTCAGACACGCTGCCCTCATCTACATCGGAGGAGACAAAGTCCTCCAAGGCCTGGGAATCAACCCGAGGGCGTTTACCTCTGGGAACCTCAACCTCTTTACCAGACGAGGGAGCAGGGGCAGCGTTTTGCATGAGGAAAGCCTGATGCAGCAGCAAAACAAACTCGGGGGAGAAACCCCCCAGACTGTGCACTTCCGCAGCCTGGGCAACAGCCCTAGACGCACCCTCAACCGGCGCTCGCAAGAGCGGGGGAGAGACATGCTGCGCATCCAAAATGGCGTCCGGCGCGACACTCCGCGAAGGAGCCGCGCGGGAAGAACGGCGCTTAACTTTAGCCGCTTTTGTGCCGTCGCCCAAATTAAGGGCGTTCATGGCATTAATGTCTCCAACCTCAAGGGCGGCCCACGAAGAAGCCGTCCGAGCCGCGTGGCCGGCCAAGATGGCGGAGGCGAGGAGCGGGGGATGGGCGTTTATGGCGGGAAAAACCGCCACGCCGGAGGAAGGACCGGGACATTCATCGGTCACGAAACTGTCACCCAACAAGGGCGAATCAGGCTGTAAGACCCCCGCATCCCCTCTAGAAGCGCTCAAGCGATCCGGGGAGCGACCCTTTGCGCCCTCGCCCTCCGACGCCATATGCCACGAGGAGAAGAATCGGGGAACCCCCTGCCCGCTATAAAAAGGTAAAAATTACCTGCTGTCCGCTCCGAGCTGTAACGAACTGGTGTCCCAGTGAGTAGCTGCAATGAACGTTTAAATAAACGTCGAAATAAACGCCTTTAAGGACGTTTAAAATTTTTTTTTTTTTTTTTTTTAACGGAGCCAGCGGGAGGGGGGAGAAAAGGAGGGACCTGGCACCACCAGGTTTGCACTTGCTCAAAAGAGCCCTCAACCCCAGGCACTCAACAAAACCTAAAAATTAGGCTTGGAGGCCTAGCCAGAGCTGTTGCTGTGTGTGACCACCACCTGCTGAGATAGAGAACATACTGAGGAGTTTCCGGCAGCACATGACCACATATAGGGAGGCAAAGTTTGCTCTCTATCTCCACCTGCTGGTAGATGGACACATGATTTTTTTTCTTAGAAAGGCAATTTGAAATGCTTTTTCTGCTCTAACATAAACATCTGTAACTGGTGTAACTTTCCTCTTTCCCCTTGCCTTCTCTTTTTTCCTGTTTTCTACAACATCTTCCCTCGTATCTCCTTTTTGTTTCACCTGATTTTTCACCTCTGCTCCTTTTCTTTTCCGGCGCACTTGTGTGTCCTTTGATATATCAGGATATACACTAATTTTTAACCCTTTGAAAATTTTTTCACGATTTTTGTAAAACAATTTTAATATCCATAGTTTGTCAGAAGACAAAACAACTGTAGCCAATAACGTGGCTGGTATTACTTGTTCAGAGTCTGAGGTTTCTAAGAAAGCTGTAACATCCAAAGGTTGATTTTGTAATATTTGTTGCTGTCTAGATGGAAGATAAAAAACTTGCGCAAGAGGAGGTATATTTTCTTCACTGATCTGTAAGATATCTTTAAAGTATGTTTTCAGCATCTCTCTAGGAGCCACATTATCCAACAAAGGAAAATTTATAAATCGCAAGTTATTACTTTTTGAAAAATTTTCCATTGTCTCTGCCTTTCTTCTTAAATTAATTAAGTCTTTCACCATATTATTTTGAACTTCTTGCAGTCGTTGTACTTCTTTGTCTTGTTTCTCAACTTTAACATTCAATTGCTTTACCTTCTCCTCTATACAGACAACTTCCTGTTTCACTTTTTGAATCTGAGGAATTAGTGCTTTGCCCAAATCTGCAATAAGTGTCCACAAACAGTCTAACGTAACTTCGGGAGGTTTAACTTGAAAAACTGCAAGTGAAAAGTCACCTACCCCCGTTTGTTGTAAGGAAATTCCTTCCATAGTCGAGGCATTTTGCTCCTCAATTGATGTTTCAGCCTGTGAGTTCAATTCAGCTCTTTGGTGATCTTCATGTGTCTCCCGTCGTCCGTCGTCTATCCCCCGTTCTAGGGTAAGACTCGGAGATGCCATATCTAGAGCTTCAATCTCACACGGCATTGGAGGGGGAGGGGGTGTTCGAGCGTCGGGGCTTAGAGAAACTTCCAGCTCTAAGGTCTCCTGCGCTCCTTCAACCAGCACAGGAGACAACAACGAGCCGCTCACCGGCGTTCTGGCGTCCAAAACTCGCTGCAAAAAAGAATCTATCGGACCGCTTCGAGTTGGGGTACTAAGCCGCTGGGAGGCTGTAGCAGCAGCTTTCCCCCTTCTCTTAGGCATTTTTAAGGTATGGCTAACACAAGAAGCCTTTAGAGAGGAAAAAATCGCAGGAGCGTCTGTAACACGTCTGCTCTACTCGGCGGCCATTTTGAACTCCTTGCTCCTTTTCTTATTGTCTTCTACTTTTGCCTATTCTTCCCCCCCCCCCCCCAAACTCTAAGACATAAGCATCGCCACGCTGGGACAGACCAAAGGTCCATCTAGCCCAGCACCCTGTCTCCGACAGTGGCCAATCCAGGTCACAATCACCAGACAAGATCCACGGAGCAAAGCATTTTGTACTGCTTGTCCCAGGAATAGTGGATTTTCCCTACGTCCATTTCAGTGGCGTAGCCAGAGGTGGGCCTGGGTGGGCTGGGGCCCACCCTCTTAGGGCTCAGGCCCACCCAACAGTAACACAGGTTTAGCAGTAGCTGATGGGGATCCTAAGCTCCACCAGCTGAAGAGTTGCCCCTGATGGTAAAGAAAATGCTACTCTCCACAATACTGGAACCTGCAGTGCATGCCTGCTGCAGACTGCCATGGTTGAAAGAAGTGTTTTCCCGCCAGCTGAGATATTGTTTTGGTGATGGTGGTGGTGGGGGGATAACACTTGGTGCTCACCCACTTCTTGCCTAGGCCCACCCAAAATCTGTTGTCTGGCCATGCCTCTCCATTTAATAACATTCTATGGCCTTTTCCTTCAGGAAGCCATCCAAACCTTTCTTAAACTCTGCTAAGCTAACCGCCTTAACCACATTCTCCGGCAACGAATTCCAGAGTCGAATTACGCGCTGAGTAAAGTAAAATTTTCTCTTATTTGTTTTAAACTTACTGCACTCCAGCTTCATCGCATGCCCCCTTGTCCTAGTATTTTTGGAAAGCGTAAACAGACGCTCCATATCTATCTTTTCCACTCCACTCATTATTTTATATACCCCTATCATATCACCCCTCTAGCTGTCTTTCTTTTTCTCATCCTGCTTCTTCCCTCTCTTCATCATATGCTCTCTCTTCTCTTCCTTACTAGGGGGTAACCTGGCATAAATTGCAGGTAGAACAAAGCCATGGACATGTATGCCTGCTTGGGAGTGGGCATAGATATCAGCATATAAACCCTCCGAATTCTATAAAGTCTCCAAAAACTGCATGTGCAAATTTTGGAAGGTGCACAATTTGTGCATGAAATTTCATTGAATAGCGAGTTAATTATTACTACTACTGATCATTTCTATAGCATGACTAGACATACACAGCACTGTACACATTATATGCAGGTACTTTCTCTGTCCCTAGAGGGCTCATAATCTAAGTGTTTGTACCTGGGGCAATAGAGGGTTAAGTGACTTGCCCAAGGTCCTGCAGAGGGAATCAAACCCAGGTTGCCAGAATCAAAGCCCGCTGCACTAATCATTAGGCCACTACTCCCTACTGTATTTAATTAGGGTTTATTTATCGCCTTTTTGAAGGAATTCACTCAAGGCGGTGTATAGTAAGAATAAATCAAACATGAGCAATAGACAATTGCAACAGTAAAAATATTCAAATAACAATACAAAGTATGGCATGGCATGCAGCCAGACTCATATTTGGAAAAACAAAATATGAAAGTGCAAAACCCCTAAGAGAAAAGCTACACTGGCTTCCACTCAAAGAACGTATTGCGTTCAAGGTATGCACTCTCATTCATAAAATCATTCACGGAGATGCCCCAGCCTACATGTTAGACCTAGTAGACCTGCCCCCCAGGAACGCTAAAAGATCATTCCACACATTCCTGAATCTTCACTTCCCCAGCTGTAAAGGTCTAAAATACAGACTAACGCATGCGTCAAGTTTTTCTTACCTGAGCACGCAGCAAAGGAATGCATTGCCGCTTAACCTAAAAACTATACACGAACTAACTAACTTTCGTAAATCTCTGAAGACCTACCTCTTCAACAAGGCATACCACAATGATCAATAATTGTAAATGTAACACTTCTCCACTTTACCTATACTTGGAATTGTTTTCCTCTCATATCTGTTTACTTAATCTTATTATGTCATCCATGTTCTCTATGTAATACCAACTGTTATCTAATCTGGTATGGCGAATGCCATAACGATACATTGCAAGCCACATTGAACCTGCAAATAGGTGGGAAAATGTGGGATACAAATGCAACAAATGAATTTAAAAAATACTACTTACAATGTCAACATAATACGTAATAGAACATTATAACTGATAGTGAAGGGTAAAGCAAAGATGGAACATATAGAAAGGTAAGAGAGTAAGAGGAGTTAGAAAGTAAGGCGAATAATCTAAAGAAAGGTGCACATGAGGTCAGAGAGATGATTAAATATTATCTCAGCTAGGGTAGGAGTGGATAGTGCTAACTGGCTTACCAACCAATTAGCACTAGATTTAATTGGCATTTATATGTAATCTGAAAAAGGGGGCGTGGAAATAGGAGGGGGCATGGGCAGAACGGGGGTGTTCCTAAAATATGCTGTTCTAGAATAACGGGGATACGAACCTAATCTCCACATTTCAGCTGGTGTAAATGGCCGAGTCTCAAGCGCAAGTGCTATTATTATTATTAATTTGCAACGTTAAGACAAGCAGTACACTTGTTTTCAGAAAAGCAGAGAAAAAAAGAAAAACATTTAAACTCATTCTAGGAAATTCCAAAGAGAATACATTCTACTTTCTTCATTAGACCACCACAATTAGGGGGAACAGAAAGAATTCAAGAAGTCCATGTCAAAGAAATAAAGAAAAAGAAAATAAAGCTTAACATGATATTTATTTATTTATTTACAGCACTTATATCCCACAATTTCCCACCCAAGGGTAGGCCCAATGTGGCTTACAACAATCTACATAAACATACAGCAGGCAAGATCAAAACAATTAATGTTCTAGAAGTATAATGGGAAAGGACAGAAGTGAGGTGAAGAGAAAGAGAAAAAGCAGAGGTGGTAATATGACAGCGGGAAAGACAGTTCAGAAGTTAGAGATGCCAGACGGTAGTGATGTGTACGCTTTGCCAAATAGAAAGGTCTTGAGGCGCTTTTTGAAGGTAGGATGACCAGTGGTGAATTTCACTAGCTTAGGTAGATCATTCCACAGATGGGCACTAGTGTAGGAGAAAGTTGACGCGTAGGTTCTTTTGTATTTGAGTCCAGAATATACTGGGCCTATTACATAATACCAACTATTCTATAAACCACTTAACTTTAAGTGCAGCTTAGAATAGTGCTTTTCAGCGTTGATTTTGTGGGCGCCATATCTAGAATCTAGCCCAAAATGCACACATTTTTATAACCTATGGGCGTAATATTCAGCCCACAACAGTAAGCGACTTATATGCCACTTCCAGCCATGGGCTGACCTAACCCTGGATATTCAATGCCAAGCATGTAAGGCTTCCAGCACTGTAATATCCTTGGTATCTTTTGAGTAACCATCTGTTCTTTCCTTTTGGCAGGACTTTCCCCCAACTCCCTTGCTGGAAACTAATATCTTTCAAATGACTTTAAAACGGCCGTACCTCCCGCCCTCTTCCAGCAAATTGTTAGACATCTTAATTTCTTTGGCACTTCAACAAACTGGGGGCAACTGGAAGAACTCTGAGTCAAATAAATACTGTGCAAATGTGTTTTAGGTTTGAAAGGTCTGTAGCAGGTAAACTTAGTCATTTCAACTCATTTGAAAAGACCTGGATGCCAATTGTGATCTTACTCAACCAAACAAGAATCCCAACTCTTGCACAAGGTTTCTTTCTTTCTCTCTTTTATTGCACATCAGCTTTACTGAAATCAAAAGAGCAGCTGACTTGGGCCATATTTCGTGACTGCATCAGGGACGGTCCTACAACAAAACACATTTACTTTAAAATACATTCCTTACAAATACGTGTGCACTCATAATACACAATATATGAGCATAAAAATAACTGTAATAAAGGTACTCACGTCAAACCATAACTTCCTTGTGGAGGAGCGGCTAGAGCACTGGGCTTGACATCCAGAAGTGGCCAGTTCAAATCCCACCACTGCTCCTTGTGACCTTGGGCAAGTCACTTAACCCTCTATTGCCTCAGGTACAAACTTAGATTGTGAGCCCTCCTGGGACAGAGAAATATCCAGAGTACCTGAATGTAACTCACCTTGAGCTACTACTGAAAAAGGTGTGAGCAAAATATAAATAAAATAAATGGAATGTTGCTACTATTGGAGATTCTAGATGGAATGTTAATGTTGCTATTCCACTAGCATCCATGTAGAAGCCTGCCCTTGCAGATTAGCCGCGCAGGCTTCTGTTTCTGCGAGTTTGATGTCCTGCACATAAGTGCAGGACGTCAGACTCGCAGAAACAGAAGCCTGCGTGGCTGCATTGCTCATCTGCAAGGGCAGACGTCTACATGGAATGTTACTAGTGGAGAAGTAGCCTAGTGGTTAGTGCAGTGGACTTTGATCCTGGAGAACTGAGTTTGATTCCCACTGCAGCTCCTTGTGACTCTGGGCAAGTCACTTAACCCTCCATTGCCCCTGATACAAAATAAGTACCTGAATATATGTAAACCACTTTGAATGTAGTTGCAAACAAGTCCCATTTCCCTTTCCCTATTTGAGGTTCTACATGGAATGTTGCTATTCCAATAGCAACATTCCATGTAGAAGCCTGCCCTTGCAGATCAGCCGCACAGGCTTCTGTTTCTGTGAGTCTGACGTCAGACTCACAGAAACAGAAGCCTGCGCAGCCGCATTGCTCATCTGCAAGGGCAGGCTTCTACAGGGAATGTTGCAAGTGGAGGAGTGGCCTAGTGGTTAGAGCACCGGTCTTGCAATCCAGAGGTGGCCGGTTCAAATCCCACTGCTGCTCCTTGTGATCTTGGGCAAGTCACTTAACCCTCCATTGCCTCAGGTACAAACTTAGATTGTGAGCCCTCCTGGGAAAGAGAAATATCCAGCGTACCTGAATGTAGCTCACCTTGAGCTACTATAGAAATGGTGTGAGCAAAATCCAAATAAATAAATAAAGTTGTTTAAAATCACAATTTCTCAATATGGCGCTGGTGTGAGAATGCTACATTTAAATAGATCAGCTGACACACTGGACCAATCACAAACTTACAACAACAAGCTCCAATCAAACCCCTCGGGGAAACCGTATTCAATTTCAATATCCACCATTGCTCTTTATAATTCAACAGCGCTATTTTGAGAGATTGTGATGTTAAACAAGTTGAGGAAGTTATGGCTTGACGTGAGTACCTTTATTACAGCTATTTTTATGCTCATATATTGTGTATTATGAGGGCACACGTATTTGTAAGGAATGTATTTTAAAGTAAATGTGTTTTGTTGTAGGGCCGTACCTGATGCCGTCATGAAACATGGCCCTAGTCGGTTGGTCTTTTAATTTCAGGCTGATGTGCAATGAAAGTGAGAAAGAAAGAAATCCTATGCAAAGCGTTGGGATTCTAGTTTGGATGAGTTTTCTGCCCCCGCTTTGAGATTGCTCTACTAGTGTAAACGTGAATCGTGATCTTACTGGCAGACAGCAGGTATTTTGTGTACCACCACCATTTTCCCAATCTGATTTGTACAAGTCCTGTTTTTTTGGCTAGGCATATGCCGCCTAGCTTCCTTGCTGTATGTTCCTATGGCCACCTGCAGCTTGCATATGATTCTTGTATCTGTCAACTCCATGATGGTGATGTGTAGTGCTATGTATGGGAATAAGCTGTTTAAACTTGGCGTCCCGTCTCCTTGGCTATTGGTTTGTTCCTGTTGACAATAGCTTTTTTCCTTTTGCTCTGCATTGTCGACATTTTGAAAATTCCAGTTAAAAAAAAGTGAGCCTGACCAGGAGGTTAACCAGGCACTGGCCAATATTCAGACCTGGTTCACTTGACACATAAAGTTAGTACAGCTGTTTTGCTGTCCTAAGTTATGTGCTTGCATAGCTGGTTAATGCACCGAATATTGCCGCTAACCAGCTAAGATGCTGTTCCCCACTTAACTGCGCCCCTGGCAAACTCCTAACCTAAACCTCAATGCTCTAAACTCCAGCGCTGTTCGGAACAGCATGGTCGAACAACTCCCTAATGCTCAACGTTAATGTACTCAAATATAGGCGCACTGTTAGCATTGAGCATCAGGAAGTTAAGGGGGTGGATTGTGCGTGGGGCATGTGCAGAAATGCACATCAAAAATCAAATGTGCCTACAGGTTAATCGTCCTTGGGAAACACGGAATTTAAAATGTAGTTGTGGACAGGGCCGCCAAGAGGGGGGGACAGGGGGGACAAAAGTCCCCGGGCCCAGGCCTCCGGAGGGGGCCCGGCGCCACCGCAGTCAGGCCCACCCACCGTCGCTCCCGAACTAACCTTAAACGCCTCCTTCCTTTCCTTTCACCACCTTCGCGGCAAGCAGCAGCAGGGCAGACCACTCCTTCCTTCCGTGTCCCGCCCTCGTCTGACGTAACGTCCGCGAGGGCGGAGCACGGAAGGAAGGAGAGGTCTGCCCTGCTGCTGCTTGCCGCGAAGGTGGTGACAGGAAAGGAAGGAGGTGTTTAAGGTTAGTTCAGGGCCCGGTAGTGGGTGGAGGGGGGCCCGGCGGCGACGATGACCTCGGGTGGGGTGGGTGGGGGGGGGGGGGCCCGGGGGTGGCCTTGTCCCGGGCCCGGCTCTGGCTCTCGGCGGCCCTGGTTGTGGATATTGTGGGGTCAAATGGCTTTTACCGATGCCATTGCAAACAGGAAGCTGACATTTGGGGGAAAAAAGAGTTTTTTGGGGGTGGGGGAGGGGAAGAAGTTGCAATCTACTGCAGACTAAAAAAAACCCCCCAAAAACTCACCAGGCCAGACAAATCTCTGTCACTTCAGCAAAGTTCCACAAGCCCTTGCCTCTTTTTGCTACTGTTCCTTCAAGGATGGGAGATTTCGGAAAGAGGAGAGATATTGGAACCGGAGGTTCTGGCCTGGACACAGGGAGATGCAGGCCGCCGCCAAAGTTGCCTCCTCTCAATGCGTGAGAGGAGGGGGCTTTGGCGTGTGAGCTAGAGTCAGGGGCCCAATGCGTGTGTCACACGCCAAATGCGTGTGACTTGTTATGTTTGTATTAGGGGCTTTTATATGTAAATGATAAGTACGTTTGCAGACTTGGGGATGTGTAGGAGTGATCCATGAAAAAGTCTGTTCAGTTGGCAAGAGTAAGTTGAATGCTCTTTTGGTGAATTCTACATCCTTGCTTTAAGTACTCAGCATTTTGATTCGTTTTCAGTTTAACAGTCCTTCGTGCATCCAATGTTCCCAAGACGTTTACCCAGTATCACCCCATGTTAACATTGAACAGTTCACATATGAGGGACTCACTAAACAGAGGCTCCAGTCTCCTTGAGTTTATAAAGAACTGAGTATTCATGTTACCAAGGTTTTGGTGTTTTCCCTCCCTGGTTGGAGTATAACCAGAAACAGATGGAGCTCTTCCTGCAGTGGGATCCAAGCTAAGGACATTTAAACCATACTAGTGGAACTCACCAGAAGTTGCAGGGCCAACTCTGCCTATACCAGCAGTGACAGGGTTAATCTGCACAGGCTACTGGGAGATGCTGATGATCCAACCTGAGGGTGCCAGTTGAGAGTTGGAAGGGAACTTGGAAGGAGAGCTAAAAAGGAGCTAAAGCAGAGATTTAGAGATGGTGAAGGTGGGACACACACCAATCCACAGGATTTTGCCCCTGATTCCCAGGGGCTCCAGCATGCAGAAGGATTTCCACAACAGAAAGCTGAAAGGAGAGAAAAGGCATTTGCCTGCCTTGCAGATAAAGGATGTTCTGGGTCTAGAGTTGAAACCTCTCTTCCCCACTCCCTTCAAATCCAGAGCCCATACAGAGGGGCTTCCAAAGAAAAAATTCCCACCATTAACTACTGGTAAATTGTAACATTTTCACTCAGTGCCTGGGAGTAAAAAGGAACTGAGTTTAGGATCATTCGGATTCAGTCCGATCGCCTCACTTGTCATTCCACTCAACCAGTTTCCAACCCAGTCAGTCACTGTAGGGCCCATATTGAAGGCACTCAGTTCATTTATAAGTCACCTATGTGGGACTGTGTCAAAGGCTAAAATCTAAGTACCCTGACACAGCTAACACTAGCTAGACTAGTCTTCAGGAATAAGCGGTATTCATGAGAAACTGATACCCAGAAAAAGCATGTTCACCATCTCGTATTTGCCTCTTTGAAGCTCCCTAGGAGTCTCCTCTAAGATAGGTTTACTTCACCTCTCATTCCTGGACTCTCCAGAACAATCCAGGAAGAGGCTGACTGTGTTGGGAACTGTTTGCTGTGCAATAAAGCTGTGCTGAGTTTCTTAGGCCTGAGGTCTTTACGGCAGCGGCCTATGGCCTCGAGAATCATTAGTTAAATTTTAGGTCCTGTTATCATTAGTCTATGGTGGGAACACTCATTTCTCTGAGAATAGGCTACTGGAAGCATGTTTGTAACATGAGACCGGGCAACCACAGAAGCATCAAGGAAGAAAGCTGCTGAAAACTGAATATACTAGGCAGCAGTAAAAAACAAAAATGAGCAAAGCTGAGTGAAATACAGAAATAGAGGAGGAGTGGCCTAGTGGTTACAGCACCAATCTTGACATCCAGAGGTGCCCGGTTCAATTCCCACTGCTGTTCCTTGTGATCAAACTTAGGTTATGAGCCCTCCAGGGCCAGGGAGTACCTGAATGTATCTCACCTTGAGCTACTACTGAAAAAAGGTGTGAACAAAACCAAAATAAATAAATAAGAGTGACTGTGGTAGAGCTGAGTCATATATACGTAGGAGACAGAGGTGATAAAAGTTTATTTATAGCAGAGATGCCAAGTTACCCAGTTCCAGGCTGGAGATTTTGGGGCAGTTGGATTCCTGACCAATCTATCCTGCTGTATTATGGGACTTACAGCACTGATTTCAATTTGCAGGATCAGGCACTACAAATCTCACACTGCTTTGAGATTCAAACTAAGACTGGCCTGGAACTGGATAACCTGGAATTTAAAATAATAATGATCAAAAGCAAGAAGTGCTCTATTTATAAATACGAATTAGTATGTATTCAGCCCATCATGTAAACATTGGTGCCAACCACCAGGTGGCAGCAGGTGAACATTAACCTGTGTGCTACAGGGTAACAGTCTCTCTGCGTCTATGTAAATAATACTTGCAGACCTTAGTACAGTGCTTATCAAACTTTCTGTAGCCATGACCTCAGCATCGCAGCCTCAGAAAGCATGCAACTTCCAGAGGCTCAAGCTGATGGCGTTTTTCAGAGCTGCCAAGTTACCCATTCTAGGAGGGAGACTTTTTGGCCAGTCCTGATTTTAAACTTACATCCAAAAGCAGTGTAGTATTTGTAGTCCATGATTCTATTTATTTATTTATTTTTATTTATTTAATTGCATTTGTATCCCACATTTTCCCACCTATTTGCGGGCTCAGTGTGGCTTAAAATACATTGTAAATAATGGAAATACAATTTGTTGCAATTCAATAAATGCATCTAAAATTTATTTTTTAAAAATGTTGCTAGACTTTTAGGAACCAATGGTTAGATCAAACATCAATAGATATCTCAAATACATAGCTTGTGTCATGTTCAGCAGTTTTCAATTTTTTTGCCTGAAATTTGTCAACTATAATTTTCTACTTTTTAGTTTCATAAGTACATAAGTACATAAGTAGTGCCATACTGGGAAAGACCAAAGGTCCATCTAGCCCAGCATCCTGTCACCGACAGTGGCCAATCCAGGTCAAGGGCACCTGGCACGCTCCCCAAACGTAAAAACATTCCAGACAAGTTATACCTAAAAATGCGGAATTTTTCCAAGTCCATTTAATAGCGGTCTATGGACTTGTCCTTTAGGAATCTATCTAACCCCTTTTTAAACTCCGTCAAGCTAACCGCCCGTACCACGTTCTCCGGCAACGAATTCCAGAGTCTAATTACACGTTGGGTGAAGAAAAATTTTCTCCGATTCGTTTTAAATTTACCACACTGTAGCTTCAACTCATGCCCTCTAGTCCTAGTATTTTTGGATAGCGTGAACAGTCGCTTCACATCCACCCGATCCATTCCACTCATTATTTTATACACTTCTATCATATCTCCCCTCAGCCGTCTCTTCTCCAAGCTGAAAAGCCCTAGCCTTCTCAGCCTCTCTTCATAGGAAAGTCGTCCCATCCCCACTATCATTTTCGTCGCCCTTCGCTGTACCTTTTCCAATTCTACTATATCTTTTTTGAGATACGGAGACCAGTACTGAACACAATACTCCAGGTGCGGTCGCACCATGGAGCGATACAATGGCATTATAACATCCGCACACCTGGACTCCATACCCTTCCTAATAACACCCAACATTCTATTTGCTTTCCTAGCCGCAGCAGCACACTGAGCAGAAGGTTTCAGCGTATCATCGACGACGACACCCAGATCCCTTTCTTGATCCGTAACTCCTAACGCGGAACCTTGCAAGACGTAGCTATAATTCGGGTTCCTCTTACCCACATGCATCACTTTGCACTTGTCAACATTGAACTTCATCTGCCACTTGCACGCCCATTCTCCCAGTCTCGCAAGGTCCTCCTGTAATCGTTCACATTCCTCCTGCGATTTGACGACCCTGAATAATTTTGTGTCATCGGCGAATTTAATTACCTCACTAGTTATTCCCATCTCTAGGTCATTTATAAATACATTAAAAAGCAACGGACCCAGCACAGACCCCTGCGGGACCCCACTAACTACCCTCCTCCACTGAGAATACTGGCCACGCAATCCTACTCTCTGCTTCCTATCTTTCAACCAGTTCTTAATCCATAATAATACCCTACCTCCGATTCCATGACTCTGCAATTTCTTCAGGAGTCTTTCGTGCGGCACTTTGTCAAACGCCTTCTGAAAATCCAGATATACAATATCAACCGGCTCCCCATTGTCCACATGTTTGCTTACCCCCTCAAAAAAATGCATTAGATTGTGAGGCAAGACTTCCCTTCAAATCTCTTTATTGGTTTTCAAGAGTAAAACACGAAACACCAAACAATCAACATATTAGCATAACTTATGTAAGCAGAATTGTACTCAAGATATGATGATTTAGGCATTGAGGGGCCCTTTTTCCAAGCTGTGAAAAAAGGGCCGTGCACTGTCGAAGGGGGCTTTTTTCCCCGTGCACCAGAGTCCTTTTTACCTCAGCGGGTAAAAAAGCCCCCAGAACACATGGCCATGTGGTAAGAGAATTCTTAACACGTGGCCATGTGATAAGGAGCCCTTGCCGCCACCCACTGAGGTGGTGATAAGGTGGCGATGCCCAATTACTGCTGGGTTACTGCCGTGCAAGCCATTTCCGGGGGTTTTCTTTTTCCCCCGGAAATGGCGCACAGACAGGGCGGGACTTCCACCGGCAGCCGGCGGTAGTCCTGAAAGAGCGAGCGGTAAACCCGCGTTTTGCTTACCGCCGCTCTGTAAAAGGGCCTCCCCTTAGTGACTTCCATTTCTTTATAAATGGCTGTGTATTAGATATATAATTTCAAAACCTTTTTCATATTTCCTATATAAAAGTATCGAGTTTCAACACATGATTAGGTTTGTATTATCTTTCCAGTACGTAATGATCAATTTCAGGGCATTTCATGCGACTATAAGACAGTGTGCAGCCTAGCCTATGTCATCACAATTGGTTTCCCTGCCTCTCTATCTGCTTGCACAATGTTGTCATTGATATGATTTCTTTTTCAAATGCTCAATTGAAGTTTGGATTGTGAAAGTGAGCTAGTGGGCGAGGGATATTAAATACAGAGTTTCAAGTCTTTCTCTTAGGCTGCCAGAAAAGTGTGTTTAAGCTGACGAAGACTGTACAGGTGACTTCTTCACATCTGGAGATGGGATTTCTGCAGTCTCAAAAGCTCATGTACATCCATCGTGTTTGGATAATTGAATAAAAGGGAAGGTGGACTTGAAATAATCCATTTTTCTTCAGTTTATTTCTAGAGCAAGCACCTATTGCTTGCTGATTCTCCAATTAGTTTAAGTCTCTAAAGTTTCACTTAGATTTCCCCCTCCCTCCTTCCATTAATCTTCCTGCATTATGTCTTGCAGTCTTTACTCAAAGTGTCATCTTTTCTTTTTATTGAGTCTTGGCTGTCTCTTCCAGGTGACCTGCAAATTATTCAGAACCCCGCTGTAAAACTTCTGCCCAGTATGCAGTGGCAGCTAAAAGAGCAAACTGGATGCTAGGGATTATTAGGAAAGGGATGGTAAATAAGACCAAGAATATTATAATGCCTATGCACCGCTCCATGGTGCGCCCTCACCTTGAGTATTGCTTTCAATTCTGGTCACCAAAAAAGATACAGAGGAATTAGAAAAGGTTCAAAGAAGAGCGACCAAAATGATAAAGGGGGTGGATCTCCTCTTGTATGAGGAAAGGCTAAAGAGGTTAGGGATCTTCAGCTTGGAAAAGAGATGGCTGAGGGGGGATATGATTGAGTGCTGTTGAATGGGTAAAAAATGAATCGATGTTTCACTCTTTCAAAAAAATACGAAGAAAGAGTGTACTTTCAAAACAAATAGGAGGAAATATTTTTTCACTCAAAGAATAGTTAAGCTCTGGAGCTCATTGCCAGAGGAAGTGGTAACAGCAGCTAGCCTATCTAGGTTTAAAAAAGGTTTGGGCACGTTCCTGGAGAAAAAATTCATGATCTGTTATTGAGATGCAGTAACAAAAGAGAGGGTATTACAGCATACAAGTATACAACACAGACAAAAAAAAAGCACCACTGGGCCTTCAAGAAAGAGATAATAGCCGTCCTTTATTGTGAAAAAGACCCAACACGGGCCGTGTTTCGGCACACAAGCGCCTGCCTCAGGGGTCAGGGTATATCTTCACAATGTATGAGCAGAAGTTCTAAATGAATTGCCAGCTACTGCTGGACGTACATTCAATCACGCTGAACGCTGGTTAGTTTCAAAATTTGGCTAAAGACTCAGCAGATGGAGTATCCATGTCTATGGTGCTAACTGAACTTGTATCAAGGAGATTGTTAATAATATTTATTTATTTTATTTATTGCATTTGTATCCCACATTTTCCCACCTCTTTGCAGGCCCAATGTGGCTTACAAATACATCATGGATAGTGGAAATATAATAGAAAAATAGGCATTTAGTGTTACAGAAAAGTTTTGGTAACATGATAAGACATGATAATAGTATGACAAGCAGATATTATAAGACATTTCTAACTACGTGTGGAGATTTATGTATATTCACATTCGTTGATCTTTGTGGTAAGCCTTGCTGAAGAGATGGGTCTTCAGTAGTTTGCAGAAGTTCGTTAGTTTGTAGGTCATTTTTAAGTTGCGCGGCAGTGCGTTCCATAACTGTGTGCTTAAGTAGGTGAAGTTTGACGTGTGCATTACTTTGTATTTTAGACTTTTGCAGTTAGGGAAGTGCAGATCAAGGAATGTGCGGGATGATCTTTTGGCATTCCTGGGTGGTAAGTCTATCAGGTCTGACATGTAGGCTGATGCATCTCCATGAATGTTTGTGAACTAGGGAGCAAATTTTGAACGTGATGCGTTCTTTGAGTGGGAGCCAGTGTAGTTTTTCTCGTAGGGGCTTGGCACTTTCATATTTTGTTTTGCCGAATATGAGTCTAGCTGCAGTGTTCTGGGCTGTCTGAAGTTTCTTGATTATTTGCTCTTTACATCCGGCATAGAGTGTGTTGCAGTTATCTAGATGACTGAGCACCATTGATTGTACCAGATTATGGAAAACATTCCTTGGGAAGAAAGGTCTTACTCTTTTTAATTTCCACATTGAGTGGAACATCTTCTTGGTTGTGTTTTTCGCATGGCTTTCAAGTGTTAGGTGTCGATCGATGGTAACTCCAAAAATTTTTAGGGTGTCCGAAATAGGAAGGTTCAGATGTGGTGTGTTAATGGCTATGAATTTGTTCTTGTTATGTTGAGATGCGAGTATTAGGCATTGGGTTTTTTCTGCATTAAGTTTCAATCTAAAAGCATCCGCCCATGAATGTATGATATGGAGACTTTGGTTGATGTCGTTGAAAATTTCCTTTAAATCTTGTTTAAATGGGATGTAAATCGTTACGTTGTCTGCGTATATGTATGGGTTAAGGTTTTGGTTTGATAGTAGTTTGGCTAAGGATACCATCATTAAGTTGAATAGGGTCGGCGATAGGGGGGATCCCTGTGGGACTCCGCATTCGGGTATCCATGTGGCTGAAGTAGTCAAGTTGGATGTCACTTGATATGATCGTGTGGTTAGGAATCCCTTGAACCAATTAACATTGCCTCCAATTCCAAAGTATTCAAGGATATGTAGTAATATTCCATGATCAACCATGTCGAAAGTGCTTGACATGTCGAATTGTAGAAGTAGTATGTTCTTTCCTGTTGCGATCGTTTGTTTGAATTTAGTCATGAGGGTAACTAGTACTGTTTCAGTACTGTGGTTAGACCGAAAACCTGACTGGGAGTCATGGAGTATTGAGAATTTTTTTTAGATAGCTTATGAGTTGTTTGGTCACCAACCCTTCTGTTATTTTGGTTAATAATGGAATGGATGCTACTGGCCTGTAGTTGGTTAGTTCACTGGCGCTTTTCTTTGCGTCTTTGGGGATGGGGGTGAGTAGAATATTTCCTTTCTCCTTCGCGAAGAGTCCATTTTGTAACATGTAGTTCAAGTGTTTCGTTATGTCTGTTATAAATTGTTGAGGAGCTGATGTCATAAAGTTGTTTGGCCTTAAAGAAACAGAAAAGGAGCAAAGAGACCTCAGTAGAATTGTGCTCTTTGGAGAATGGACCACCTACAAGGACTTTGGGACCCATTTACTAAGCTGCGTAGGCACGTCCTACGTGCATCAATTTGGAGTTACCGCCTGGCTGCTGTGTGGCCCAGGTGGTAATTTTGTTTTTTTACATGCGGCTGCTGTCACGTCTGTGGCCGTGACCACCCTCAGCCTTACCTTCTTTCTGGGGGTCAGCAGCTCTGCTGGCTTCTGTCTGTGTTTGTGTTTGTCTTGTCTCTAGTCTCTGGGCTGATTGCTTCACTAGACCTCACCTGTGTGGGCTATGCCTCTCTAGGGAGCCAGCATCTAAGATGGCTGCCACCAGCTCTGTGCCAGCTTCCAAGATGGCTCCTGCTTGTCTTTCCTGTGGGCTCACTTCCTATGTGTGTCAAGCCTCTCTTTGGGGTCAGTGTACTTCCTGCTTCTGTCCTGCTGCTGGTGACTCATCAGTGAGAGCCTTCATAAGGAAGTGCTGTGCTTGCAGTCAGGGCCTTTGCATAAGTGTTATGCTCTTAGGCCAGGTCAGGTTAGTAAGTGTCTGCTGCACTACTGCTTAGCCTCTCTCTGGGTTCCAGCCCAGTTTCTTTCTGTGTCTCTGTTGTCCTTCCGTGGGGGGTCTTCCCTGCCACTGTCTGTCTGTGGACTGCAGGTCCTTCCTGGCTTACCCTGTGTTTGGGGTGAAGCCTCTGTTCCTGGCTTACCCTGTGTTTGGGGTGAAGCCTCTGCTCCAGGCTTACCCTGTGTTGGGGTGAAGCCTTTGTCCGGGTTTGTTCTCTGTCTGTATGCGAAGCCTCAGCCTTTGTGGGTTCCCCAGTCGGTGTGTGGAACGGCTGTGGATTCAGACCCTTGGCCTGTTCTTCCTGGTTACTCTGTTTGCTGTGCTGCCTGCCCAAGACCCTTGGCCTGTTATTCCTGGTTTGCTCTCTTTACCCTGAACCCTGCCTTGCCTAGCCTGTGTGCCTTCCCTGCTTGTATATCCTGAGGGGTATCCTGAATCCTGTATCTGTCTGGCTAGTGTGTATTCCTGGGTGATTTCCTGTATCCTGTCTCCACCTAGCTAGAGGGTGTACCCTGTGGGTATTCCTGGATCCCCGTTCTGCCTAGTGTGTTGCTGCCCTAGTCCTTGCTCTTGCTTGCTTCTGTACGCCTTGTGTTCCTTGGTCTGTCTTCTGGGTCTTGCTAGTGGCTGTGCAGCAGCACACTGTCTGAGTCTAGTTCCGTGCCCTGTCGCCCTCGTGTATCCCAGACCCAGGGTGGGTCCTCTGGATCTTCAGTTCCTGCCTTATCCTGCAAGTCCTGCCGGCCACCTGCACTTCGGAGCTCAACTCCGGAGGAACGGTGGCTAGGTGCAGGTGAAGCTGTTCCTGTCTCATCTGTTCTAGTTGCCTGCCTTGTACTACTCCAGTCCAGAGTTCCAGTACTGCTCTTCTGTGTTTCCAGTCCCGAGGTGGTCTTGCCTGCCGCTGCCGCTCCTCGTCAGTGGCCCAAGGGCTCACGAACTCCAGTCCTGCCTCGAGGACCTGACAGAATGCCAAGGCCCTCGAGAACACAACAGCTGCTACGTGTACCAGAAAATAATTTATATTTTCCTGCTCACAGCGGAAACCGGGCAGTAATCATCATTCTACGCCCGTATAAAATTACTGCACAGTTACCGCGTGAGCCTTACTGCTAACATGTGCCAGAAAATATTTATATTTTCCTGCTCACAGTGGAAACCAGGAGGTAATCGTCATTCTACGTGCGCAGACGATTACCACACAGTTACCATGTGAGACCTTACCTCTAAGTCAATGGCTGGGCGGTAAGGTCTCAGACCCAAAATGGACGTGCACCAATGTTTATTTTTGCCGCGCGTCCATTTTTGGCAAAAATGTTAAAAAGGCCTTTTTTTTTTACAGGCACGTTGAAAAAAGGATCTGCGCTTGCCCAAAACACGCACCTACATTAGCGCAGCCCATTTTTTCAGTGCATCTTAGTAAAAGGACCCCTTTGTACCTAAATGTTCAGAGATCCCATCCAAATTTGATAAGGGACTTACAGAACAGCTCTCCTCAGGAGGAGGGGTCCAGAGTGAATGTAAAGCTGTAAATGATTTTTTACAAGAAACTCTACAAAGGCAGAACATTCAGAAGGAAACCTACTACTCTTAATTTTATTTATTTGTTACATTTGTATCCCACATTTTCTCACCTATTTGTAGGCTCAATGTGGCTTACATAGTACTGGAGCGGCGTTTGCAGACTCCGGTGTAAACAAATACAAAGTGATGTTGTGGTAAGATAAAGTTCATGTGGCACAGCCACATTCGGGAATCATACAATGGAAGTGTTGTGTTATGTCCATTGCGTTCTTTAATTTTGTTGTGTTGCAGAGATCAGGCCTTTATGTTGGATCGGTAGGGTATGCCTTTTTAAACAGGTTAGTTTTTAGTGATTTCCAGAAGTTTAGGTGATCGTCCGTAGTTTTCAAGGCTTTTGGTAATGCGTTCTACAGTTGTGTGCTTATGTAGGAGAAATTGGACACGTAGGTAGATTTGTATTTGAGTCCTTTGCAGCAACTGCTTGAAACTGCTTTATTCACTAATGCTTGTATATAGTTTGTGCTGAAGTTGTCTCAGGTTTTTCCTACACCATTCAAGTTTAAGTAAACTTTTGGTTGAGAACTGCACTTTTTTTTTTTGTTATATTTGTAGCCCGCACTTTCCCACTCATGGCAGGCTCAATGCGGCTTACATGGGGCAATGGAGGGTTAGGTGACTTGCCCAGAGTCACAAGGAGCTGCCTGTGCCTGAAGTGGGAATCGAACTCAATTCCTCAGTTCCCCAGGACCAAAGTCCACCATCCTAACCACTAGGCCACTCCTCCACTGTTGCTACTATTTGAGATTCTACATGGAATGTTGCTATTCCAACATTCCATGTAGAAGTCGGCCCTTGCAGATCACCAATGTGGCTGCACAGGCTTCTGTTTCTGGCCGCGCAGGCTTCTGTTTCTGTGAGTCTGACCATCAGACTCACAGAAACAGAAGCCTGCGCAGCCTTCTGCTAGTGGAATAGCAACATTCCATGTAGAATCTCCAATAGTAGCAACATTCCATGTAGAATCTCCAATAGTATCTATCTTATTACATTTGTACCCTGCGCTTTCCCACTCATGGTAGGCTCAATGTGGCTTACATATTGTATACAGGTACTTATTTGTACCTGGGGCAATAGAGGGTTAAGTGACTTGCCCAGAGTCACAAGGAGCTGCCTTTACCTGAAGTGGGAATCGAACCCACTTCCCCAGGACCAAAGTCCACCACTCTAACCACTAGGCCACTCCTCCACTCTTTGTGGTCTGGACTGGCTTTTTGAATGAAAGGTGAGTGCTGCTTGAGTAGATGTATTGACTTTGGCCTCCCAGCTCCTGCTGGTTCCGGCCCTGACGCCACAAATAAACTAAAAGTAACCCATCCTGATGCTCACCGAGCAAGAAAGAGTTACACGTGCATAGATATACAACTGCCTCGCAGCAGCTGCAAACTGTCTACATAAGGACTTGTGTACTATTGGGGACAGTTCTGGGAGCCTTTTCCTAAAACGTTAATATTTATTCAGTTTCCATAATAGAAAGACCAAAATGATTCAGACCAAACAGACAACCCTTGGCGACTTATTTTATAAAGGCACGAATGTGTGAGATACACAGAGACGCATATTTCAAATGGCGGTCATCCATCCTGACGCAGTATATCAAAACAAGGATCCATGTTGATTGTTTCAGACAAGTTTCTGTTTGGAGTAATTTTTTCGAGCTATTTTATATTTTTCATTATTGAAAAGCAAAATGAAAAATATATAAGAAGACAACTTTAAGATACAAAATAGGAGATAAACCGAAACCAGCTATGATATTTGTATCAGGTGTTCAGCGCTGCGTGCGTCTGGTAGCGCTATTCAAATGCTAATAATAATAATAAATTTGCCTCCAAGGATATTATATTTTTTCTGATGGCCCTTATGAGTGAAATGATTTATTATTAGCAGCTGGGTTATTGTCAGAGATTGGGTCTTTTTGAATTACCCCCTACACTACATAACATTATTACAAGATAGAAGATTTGTAATTGGTTATTGCGTTTATAAACAGGCATATGTTTGAAAATGTGTATAGATGCTTTGTTATAAAATCATCCCTTATGTTTCTATATGCAATGCTGCTTGTGTCTGAATTTGAAATTGGAGAATGTGCTAAAACCCAAATGCACTTATAGTAAAACAATCACTCCCACGTATTAACATATTTCTTAAAAATAAAGTTTATTTATGGGACCATCGGAAACTGACTCACAGTAAAGGTATCGCAGTAGGGATTTATCCCATAACAGCCTTCCGCGTTGGTCTAAAAATATTTATTTTTCTTCCTGTACAATGTAACTATATATATATATATCTCAAGTAATTCTCCAGCCACTTATCTGAGAATTTGTCAGAAATGAGGAGTAGCCTAAGGCTTAGTGCTGTAGCCTGAGAATCAGGGTTCAATTCCCACTGCAGCTCCTTGTGATTGTGGGCAAATCACTCACCCCCTCCCTTTTACAAAGCCGCGCTAGCGGCTGCTGGACCGGTAATGCCAACCCAGCCCATTTCTACGGCTTTGTAAAAGGGAGGGTTAACCCTCCATTGCCCCAGGTACAAAATAAGTACTTGTATATGTAAACCGCTTTGATTGTAACCACAGAAAGGCAGTATATCAAATCCTATCCCCTTTCCCATATATCTGCCAGGGGAGGGATATAAAGGGCTGAGGATACATAGGAGTTGAGTAGTCCAGTGGTTAGAGCTAGAGAATGACACGGGGACGGGGACTAGCAGTACCCGCAGGGATGAGGATGGGGACAGAGCTTGCGGGGACAGATCCCATGAGGACTGGGCAGGTATGAGGACAGAGCCCCGTGTCATTTTCTACTTTGAAGCCTGTTAATGAACTGGACTGTTATTTATGTTTGACTGATGCAGACGACAATATTTTGATTTTTTTTTGGAAAAACAAGCAAAACATGCCGGCCACAGCTAGCAAAATTTGCATGGGGGATCCTGTACATTCCTGCTACCAGCACATCTTCTAAGAAGACATCTTCTGTTGCAGGAGGGACTGTGGAAGATGGGAGAGCTAGAATGAATCCTGAGATTGTCGATGACTTCTTAGTCATCCACAGATTAAAAAATCATAACAGTGCTTCATAGGGCATATTTCTCCTCTCTAGGGCAGTCAGAACGGGTTGTATTTTGTACCCCTGGACATTTTAACAGGGTGGATTAGGATTCCTTGGGGTAGTAGAAGTCAGCTATTGTTGGGGTTGGAAGGGTAGAGAGGGTGGTGGGGAGTTATTATAGCTGCTTATTGTTATTATTGTTCTCTATTTGTAATTTATACACAATAATTGCATAGCATATTGTTCCTTTTTATACTTTAATAAAAAGATTTAAATATAAAATCATAATTGTTCAAGGCTTCTGTAGATGAGGACAGAACCTGCAGGGACAGGGCCTGCGGGGAAGGGGCAGAGACAGAACCTGTGGGGATGTGTCATTTTCTAGTTAGAGCACCAGTCTTGCAATCCAGAGGTGGCCGGTTCAAATCCCGCTGCTGCTCCTTGTGATCTTGGGCAAGTCACTTAACCCTCCATTGCCTCAGGTACAAACTTAGATTGTGAGCCCTCCTGGGACAGAGAAATATCCAGTGTACCTGGCAACGTGGCTGTGCAGGCTTCTGTTTCTGTGAGTCTGACGTCCTGCACATACGTGCAGGATGTCAGACTCACAGAAACAGAAGCCTGTGTGGCAAGGGCAGATTTCTACATGGAATGTTGCTAGTGGAGGAGTAGCCTAGTGGTTAGGGCAGTGGAACATCGAACATTGCTATTATTTGAGATTCAATTGCTACAATTTGAGATGCTACATGGAATGTTGCTATTATTGGTGATTCTACATGGAATGTTGCTGAGTGGAGGAGTGGCCCAGTGGTTAGAGCACTGGTCTTGCAATCCAGAGGTGGCTGGTTCAAATCCCACTTTGTCCTCCATTGCCTCAGGTACAAACTTAGATTGTGAGTCCTCCAGGGACAGAGAAATATCCAGTGAACCTGAATGTAACTCACCTTGAGCTACTACTGAAAAAGGCATGAGCAAAATCCAAATAAATAATACGTGGGGATGAATGCTAAAGTAAGCAGTACAAGCTGGAAGGCACTCACAGGTAGCTGTACTATTGTTCAGGAAGAATATTTTAGAGGAGGGCCACTCGCAGGGCCGAGAATACCTAGCTCCCCTTTGCTGTAAAGTTTCTCTTCCGGAATTGCTGCCCGGCATTGTAAAATTGCACCTTGAATGCGGGCACCTGCTGAAAAAGAGGCGTAAAAGTTCAAGCCTAAAGTTCACAAGTGTGCAGGTAGATTACGGTATTTTAAAACTGATGTGCGTACGTACAAACGCCACCCATGCATCATTCAGACCGCGCCCCTGGCCTACAGTAAAAGAACACATCACATGTACTGTTACACTTGGTGCAATTTTATAATAACCGCAAAACCAAGTGGGGTTCACAATTTCCACAAAAGTTCAACAGCACGAAAGGAAGTGGAAAAGAGACCAACTTTAAGAGATCAAACAGAATACCAGGATCAGATGCTCCAAATCACAAACTTTATTCTGACCCTACACGAGCCGTGTTTCGGCTTTTACAAAAGCCTTCCTCAGGGGTCGATCAGTGCGTGCACAATCGTATACTGATTGACAGTGGAGCTCATGAATTGGTATCTCTAAATACAGGGAGGTATACTGTCGTGGAAGAAGTAAATATGGATCTACCCCATGCATATTCGTTATGGATATCCTGAAAACCTAACTTGCTTGATGTGTCCCAAGGACTGCGTTTAAAATCACAGAGTCAGAAGTATAAATCTGGGACACCGCCCCTCTTCCCAGCTCCCTGTTGCATACATTTTACACAGAGCTCCTGCCGGTCCTAGGACAGTCAATGATGTCCCTTTCCCCCTCTTTCTGCCAAAGCTCCCTGCTACCTCCCATGGAGCCCCCTGCAGTCCTGGGGTGTCAGTCTGGTATCTCAAGCCCAGCTCCCTATTCCACTTACCTTATATATTGTTCACACTTCTGGCAATGTTGGGTATACCATACTCAATCCTCTGCCTATCGCACAATCAGCTTGCAGCCACTCTCATAAAGGAAGGAGAAGATTGATACACTCCACAGGCTAGACTTTTCCCTCCTCTCAACTTTCACCTCTTTTTCATCCCCGTCTCTTCTCTCTCTTTCTCAATCACCTCCCACCTGAGAACTGGAAGTCCAGCAAAGTAAGAAACTCCTCTCTCTGGAGCCTCAGTCAGCTCTCTGTACTCTGCTACACTGCGTGTGGTGTGTGGGAAGGGCACAGAGGGGAGGGACAGGACAGTGCAAAGATTTGAGTCAAATCCCATCCTTTCCAGACTTTCTTTGTCTCCCCTCTCTCTATCTTTCTTTCTATATTTCTTCCTTTCTGCCCCATTCTCTGCCTAAGTGTTGCTGTTTCTCTGATCACTTCTTATTCTGTTTTCTGTCTCGCTCTAGCTTCTACCTCTTCTCACTCCCCGTCTGTCTTCTCTCTGCTTCTGCACATCTTTTCCTTCTCTGTGGCTCCATGACTCTCATTTTCTCGAGCATCTCGCTCTCTCTGTCTCTCTCACACACTTCTTTCTTGTTTCTCTGTTTGGGTCCTCAAACTTTAAATTCCTCTGCTCCCATATCCTTCTCTTCTCTCTTTCTTCTTTATCTTCCTCTGCTTTTTCCTTTCTTCCGAGTTTCTCTGTCCACGTTTGCCTGTCTTCTTCCTTGTCCTTTGTTTCCTTCTTTCTCTCATCTTCCTTGTGTCTTGTTACTCTTTTGCTTTCTTCTCTTTCTTTATCCCCACCTCCCCCGCTTCTCTTTCTATATTGACATGCTTCTCTCTATCCCTCCGTGTCACCCTTCTTGCCCCTGTCTCTCTCCCTCTTTTCCCAGTTTTCTATGATGGTGCCCTCTCTGTATTTCTCCTTCCTCTTCCCCATCTTTGCTTCTTCCTCTTCCATTGAACCAGCAAGCGGAAGCAGCTTTGCCACTGCCTTGAACTAGTCAGTCTCTGTATATTTGCTGTGCTTGTGAAGACGTTTAAAAAGCATAGATTTTGCCTTCACAAGTCGGTTCTTTTGCAGGAAGAGAAGAGATGCAGGTTATGTTCCCTGCTCCGGCTCCTTGGGTTGATTAGACCCTAGGAGTGCTGATGGAGTGATGCTTACATCCCTGTGGAAAAGGGAGATCACCACCAGCAAGTCGCTCCACGGAAGGTATGTCACTCTATCAGATACTGTACAGCTCTGTTTGAAGGCAGCAAATAGAACAGATTTGCTGTTATAATTGAATCAAACAGGATTGTTTTATTTTGGCCTTTGTGAAGGTAGGCTGACTACTTGTGGTAAAAGCACAGTGTGTAGCTTTCAGCCCCCCCCCCCCCCCACCCCACCCCAAGCAGGTGTCACTATTACAAGGCTCTAGCCGGGCTAAACCCTACATGAAATTACTAAACCTTCGGTGGCCTTGACCACATTTTCAAGACAACGGACAAGCGGGTGACCCATGAACCCTACCTTGGATCTATGCTGCTGCTTCTAGTCTTCCTAACTCATCCTCCGCCTTTCCGTGGAGCCTAGGCAGGCTTGATGGGAGGTGCAGATTGATGACTTTCTTTCTTATTATTTTTTATCTCTAGTCTGGTCATGACCACAAATGCAGATTTTGAGACCTTATTTGGGGTCACAACCCACAGTTTGGGCTGTTCTAAGAGATCGAATATACAAGGAAAAAAAAGATAACTTACATGAAAATTCCTCAAGTGATACCCATTGTATTTGAAAGAAACACGTTATTAAGACACTCCTTCCTTTATTGCCATTTTGACTTCCACCCACTGCCATCCTACTACTACTACTTAACATTTCTAGAGCGCTACTAGGGTTACGTAGCGCTGTATAGTTTAACGAAAAGGAACCCAGAAAGCAACAAGGCAAACGATCTGCAAAATCCAACATGGAAAACAAACCAGCAGATCAGTATAAGTCATGTCTATGTTTTACACGTACAGTATAATTCATGTTTTATATTTTATATATATTTTATGTTTTAAAATTTCACATATTTCTAATTTTATATGTTTGTTATTTATCATAGCCCCTGACGCAGCCCTATTGTTGGGCGAAACACGGCCTGTGTCGGGCATTTGTTTCATACACGGTATCCTCAATAAAGTCTTTTTGGATATTATACTGATC
Source organism: Microcaecilia unicolor (assembly GCF_901765095.1). Classification (NCBI taxonomy): domain Eukaryota; kingdom Metazoa; phylum Chordata; class Amphibia; order Gymnophiona; family Siphonopidae; genus Microcaecilia; species Microcaecilia unicolor. The sequence goes on along the minus strand of NC_044031.1, from coordinate 37,790,804 downwards.
TGCTGGCCAGTTTAACGAAAAGGACAGTCCCTGCTCTTCTTTGAACCTTTTCTAATTCCGCTATATCTTCTTTAAGATACGGCAACCAGAACCAAACGCAGCACTCAATGTGAGGTCGCAGATTGGAGCAATGCAGAGGCATTTATTTATTCAGAACATTTATACCACTTAAAGCAGCCTCAAAGTGGCTTACAATGAACTGAGGAAACAATTGCAATGACAGTAGAGAGGGTAGAAGGATCAGAGGAAGAATATTATAATATTCTTGGTCTTATTTACCATATCTTTCCTAATAATTCCTAGTATCCTGTTTGCTTTTTTTGGCCAGCGCCACACACTGGGCAGAAGATTTCAGTGTATTATCTACAACGACACCTAGATCTTTTTCTTGGGTGCTGAATCCTAAGGTGGACCCTAGCATCAGGAAACTATGATTTGATTATTATTTCCAAAGTGCATCACTTTGCATTTGTCTACATTAAATTTCATCTGCCATTTGGATGCCTTAATTATTATTCATGAATTATTAATCATTATTTAATTATTGAACTTTAAACACATTCTTAATATTTGTTTGCTAAATGACAAAATATATCCTTAAAAAAACCCGACAGTGTGCCTTACTACTACTTAACATTTCTAAAGCGCTACTAGGGTTACGCAGCACTGTACAGTTTAACATAGAGGGAGAGTCCCTGCTCAAGGAGCTTACAATCTAAAAGACAAGTGAACAGTCAGTCCGAAAGGGGCAGTCAAATTGGGGCAGTCTGGATTCACTGAACGGTAAGGGTTAGGTGCCGAACGCAGCATTGAAGAGGTGGGCTTTAAGCAAAGACTTGAAGATGGGCAGGGAGGGGGCTTGGCGTAAGGGCTCAGAAAGGTTGTTCCAAGCATGGGGTGAGGCGAGGCAGAATGAGCGGAGCCTGGAGTTGGCGGTGGTGGAGAAGGGTACTGAGAGGAGGGATTTGTCCTGTGAACAGAGGTTTCGGGTGGGAACGTAAGGGGAGATGAGGGTAGAAAGGTAGTGAGGGGCAGCAGACTGAGTGCATTTGTAGGTAAGAAGGAGAAGCTTGAATTGAATGCGGTATCTGATAATCATTATTTAATTATTGAACTTTAAACACATTCTTAATATTTGTTTGCTAAATGACAAAATATATCCTTAAAAAAACCAACAGTGTGCCTTAACAATTTTTGTGCCTTGTCAGTGTGCCACAAGATGAAACAGATTGAAAATCACTGACCTACTGACTCTCCAGCAAGAGGGGCTTTACTCTCCTTTTAGTCGAGTGGTAAAATGGCTGCCTTTGATCTAGAAGGTCACTGCTGACTAGTCCTGGTTGGAATGTACGCACACATTTCCTCACAAGATCATCTGCTCCACTCCAGAGAGAAGAGAATGCCAGGCACGTAGCTTTCTCATATCTGAAGGCACTTTTGGGCTGATGATCAGAATCAATCGCAGGAGTTAGAGGCTGTTAGCGCCATAGTAGTGCCTGTGTTTGCTGCTGCCCCATGATCAGAGCCTCAGAGTGCGGTCCCTCCGACCCCCCCAAACCCCCCCCCCCCACAGTGTTAGTAAAGGGTCCCTGGTGGCCCAGTGGGCTGTGGTCAATCCTCTCACCCCCCCTACCTTGGGGTTGGAGGAGGAAGGTGGCCTCCCTCCTCTTCCTTCGGCGCTGCCTGCAAAATGGCGGCGCCCAGCCCTGCCCAGTGTATCCTGGGATGCGCTGGGCGGGGCTTCATACCATATAAGGGAGAAATTCTGTGAGCTGTTACACTCTCAAGTGGCAGTGGCTCAGCCTTCCACTGTAGAGGATTTTTTTCCCCAGAATGGCCTGTATCATCTCTTGTGCTCTTTCCCTGACAGTGTCCATGTACTGTGTCATCCTCCTGTGGCACATCTTTTCGTCTGGAGGCAGGAGTGTCCCAAGCTGGAAACATGCCCTGTGCGACACCCCACCCACTGTGTCATGGCCAATCAAGGAAGGCAATGGAAGGGGCGCAATTTTGTCACCCCCTACCTCATTTGTACCCTGTGTGTCTGCATCGCCCATACATAGCTCACTACAGCCCTGGTTGGAGGGGCAAAACTAGAGGTGGGGATGGGGACCATGGGAATCCATGGTATTTGTGACAAGGATGGAATGGGGATGGAAAAGAAATGATCCAAATTGACTAGGATGGGGGACAAGATTATGTCCTCATGCACACCTCTAGGTCAAGCATCTAATATCTAGCTCCACCCTGAGCTCTCTACTTGCTGATACTAGATTGGGCAAAATATTGGTGGAGCCATGACTCCTGTGGCTCACCCCATTCTGTTGCCTATGCTCCCATGACTTATGATAGGATAGCCGAGAGCTGTTTTACCATGCCACTGTTAGTACAGTGCTCTGCTCTCCCATTCCCTCTCCCAAGAATCTCAACATCACTTCCTGCCCATGCCAGGAATAGAACCCAGACTGTGGTGTTGGCAGCCCACAGTGCTAACCACTTAACAGATTCTGTTATCTACAGCTTTCTAAGAGTACTGAAAAGTTAGTAGGGGAGGAAGGGGAGGAGGAAGACAGGGCAGTGAAACAAGAGAAGCTGAGCAGTGAGAAGAAGGAACATGCCAGGGATTAACAAAGCAAGGACTGCTCTCTGGTTTCCTGGCAATAGCACTCAGAATAACGTTTTCCTCAGGCCAGATTTAAAATATAAGTGTCAGGGTTTATAATGCAAGCATCCAGATGCTCATTTTTTTTCCTTTGGTTCCCAAAGCTCTGCATCATCTTAGACAGGATGATCCAGCCCGGAGATCTCCCCCCCCCCCTTGCATATTTGGACTTCTGGTTTCAGAATCTGTGGGTTAAAGGTTCTTAGCCTTTTTTCCATTGAGACACAACTGACAGATGATGCTCACACGTGTGACACAGGCCCACCACGGTGTTAACTGGAGAAACAGGGGTGATATGATACGGACGTTCAAATATTTGAAAGGTATTAATTGAAAAAAACAAACCTTTTCCAGAGACGGGAAGGTGGTCGAACTAGAGAGAATGAATTAAAGTTGAAAGGGGGAAATGTCAGGAAGTATTTTTTCATTGAGAAGGTGGTAGTAGATGCCTGGAATGCCCTCCCGCAGGAGGTGGTGGAGATGAAAACGGTAACGGAATTAAAAAATGCATGGGACAAATGCAAAGAAATCCTGTTTAGAAGGATCGAATCCAAAGAATATTAGGGGCGATTAGCAGAGGCGTACCTAGCATATGTGACACCCGGGGCTGATCATTTTTAACACCCCCCTCTCTATATGAAAAAATTATTTTTAATAATAATCCACGAGTCACACAACAAGGGTATACCTAGGAAAAGGCAACATCTTAAACATTGCAGTGAGCACTAGAACATCAATACACTCACTGCAAAACTAAACAAGACATTAGTAAAAATGATCCTGCCAACACAAAACCATGTCTTTTTCACATAGAACACAGACACATCCTCGCCAAGTATAGAATAAGTAACCACAAACTAAAAACAGAAATATGTAGACAAAAATTAAACAACCCCCAATAAGTCAGATTCTGCATGCAATTCAACACCACAGAAACAGTGATGCATGTCCCCTAGTACTGTGCAATATAAAGACAGCAGGTGTAAATTTGAAAAAACTGACAAATACCAATCACCATTTTACAAATTAAACAGAAATAAAACAAAAAAATGGAAAATAAGATGATACCATTTTATTGGACTAATACATTTTTCAATTAGCTTTCAGAGGCCAACACCTCCTTCCTCAGGTCAGTATGTTACGGTATCCTGTCCTGAGCCGAGGATGGGGTTTTGGTCTCCGAAAGTTAGTCAAAAATGTATTAAAATTAGTCTAACAGAAAAATCACAGGCTCATTTTCTATTTATCACCACAACTACAATACTACTTTATCTTAAAGCAAAAAAATAAAATAATAATAAATCTTTTTCTACCTTTGTTGTCTCTGGTTTCTGCTTTCCTCATCTTCTCTTCACTCTCTCCCTTCCATCCAGCATTTGCCTGCTTTCTCTGCCCCTTCCATCCAGCATGTGCCCCCTCTGTCCTTTTTACATGATGCAGTCCAACATCCACCCCCCCTCCATCTTTGTCTCTCCTCTCCCCATCCATCTTCTGCTTTCCAGTATGTATCTCCTGTATATTTTACTTTTCTCCTTCCTTCGTAGTATCACTTTCCTTCCTCTTTCCATCCTTCTTCTCCCTTCCTCTGAAGTCTGGCATCACTCTCTGCCTCTCCATCCCCGCTTCCCCTTTGGTCTAACATTGCTTTTCCTGCTCTGTCCACCCTCCTTTTCCCTTCCCTTGAGGTCTGCCTTTACTCTCCCTCCACCCCTTTGGACTGGCATCGCGCGATCTTCTTCCTCTCTCCACCCCCTTTTCCCTTTCCCTGCGGTCTGGCTGACATCGCGACGCTCTCTTCCATGGTCCACCTCAGCTCTCTCCACCCCTACCCCGCTCTGCAGGCCTCCAAGCTTTCTAGCCCCACTGGCACACACCATCAGCGATGTTAAGAGCTGCCTTTAGCCTGCCCCAGACGCTTTCTCTGTACAGCTTCCCACGTAGGCGGGGCGTTGTACAGAGGAGGCTTCCGGGGCTGGCCAAAGGCAGCGCTCATGTTGCTGACGCACGCTGCCGGAGTTCTCAGAGTTTAAAGGCCTGCAGAGTGAGGGTGGAGAGAGGAAGGAGAGCATACAATACATCGGAATAATCGGAGAGGGGCAGCGCTTGGACGGAACCCTTATTTATCGCAGCAGTAGCACCACCACAGTACATCCCAGCAGCATAAGCACCGCAACACTCGGAGGAGGAAGGGAAGATGCCTATGGCTGCCGCACGCTGCCGCAGCACCCCCTTACGACTTGCACCCGGGGCGGACCGCCCCCACCGCCCTGCCCTTGGTACGCCACTGGCGATTAGGTAGGAAAGTCAGTGCTGAGCTGACTTCTATGATCTGTGCCCTGATGGAGGCTGAATTAGATTTGGATGGAAAAAAACAAGAAAAGCGGAAGAAACCCAAAAAGACCAGACTGAAACCACAGATGGTAAGAGCACCAAAAATGTTTTATTGGGACCCTACACGGTCCGTGTTTTGGCCAAAAATCTATATATAAAAGCACATCTAAAAATATTCCATACAAAATTCTATATATGATGTGTAATGGTGACACTGAAATACAAATAAAACCACAGAAGTCTAAAAATATATAATATCACATAATCATTATAAAAGATAAATGAGGATGCAACCCCTGAGGAAGGCCTTTTTGGCTGAAACACGGACCATGTAGGGTCCCAATAAAACATTTTTGGTGCTCTTACCATCTGTGGTTTCAGTCTGGTCTTTTTGGGTTTCTTCTGCTTTTCTTGTTTTGTGCGTTTTGCGGGAGATTTGGACCCTCTTTTTGTTGGTCTTAGATTTGGATGGGCCAGAGTGGAGCTTTTAGGGGGTTTTGATAACAACTTCAGAAATTTTAGAACAAGGCCAGTGCTGGTCAGACTTCTACGGTCTATGCCCTAAAAATGGCAAGGATAAATCAAGAACAGGTATACATATACCATACGTAATGAGTTTATCTTATTGGGCAGACTGGATGGACCATACAGGTCTTCATCTGCTGACATCTACTATGTTACTTTATTCAAAAAACTTCACCTCCCCCAACAATGGATGCAGAGCAAAACTAGGACAATTCCATATAAAAGGTGTCATACAAATTTTATGATTCCACTGTCATCTCAGTGACAGCAACATAAATCTCTCCACTACCAGGCACAGTGTGAAATAATACAAAGCCTGCAAAAAAAAAAAAAAGTCATTACATTTATAATAAACCTGTCATATCACAGCAGCACTAACTCCTAGGACTCAAATGACAACCACCCTACCTATGAAAAGGCAGCACTGCAGCATCAATGCATATCCTATTGGGAGAACACAATAGATAAGGCAGCTATAGATTCCTGAACACTAGTAAAATAGTTAACCTCGGATACATACAGAGAAGACAGTCAGACCTCAAAACAGCTTCTGAATCGAAATGCCAAGATTTCTTAGATGAGTCATAATGCCAGTTTTTAAAAAGAGTTCCAGAGGTGACCCTGGAAATTATAGATCGGTGAGCCTAAGGTCAGTGCCAGGCAAAACGGTAGAGATTAATTTAAAGAACAAAATTACTGAGCATGTACAAAGGCATGGATTAATGGGACAAAGCCAACATGGATTTAGTCAAAGAGAACCTTGCCTCACCAATCTGCTAAATTTCTTTGAAGGGGTGAATAAACATGTGGATAATGGTGAGCTGGTTGATATTGTGCATCTGGATTTCCAGAAAGCATTTGACAAAGTACCTTATTAATAACTCTTGAGGAAATTAAAAAAACATATATCATGGGATAGGAGGCAGTGTCTTATTGTGGATTAAGAAGTGGTTATGGGAGAATATTTTTATTAACCTTTTAGAAAATGAAAGGGTGACAAGTCAGTCTTCTTCATTGAAGTTCAAACATGCAGTCGCATTTATCTGGACATCACATCAACCAAACTCTTCCTTTTTATTCCTTGAAGTTAAAGATTTAACTCATTCCTGAGAGGGGCCCCCTGTTTCATTATCTGGCTGCATCAGGGGACATGCAGCACCAACTTTCACAATGTGGCTTCCAAAATGGCCATTTGGCTAGCACTGGGGGCTGCCAACAGCCAGGACAAGGCAGGTTGGAGTGAAGCCCGGGCAGACTGAGGCTGGAGATGAGCTGGGCTGGGGCTGGAGACTGGAGCTGGGGACAGGTAGGCCAGGCTTGGCAGAAGACAAGGCAGGCAAGGCAGACAGGAGCCACATGAGGCAATGAAGGCAAGGCAAGGCAACCTCGTTGCAAAGGCAACATGAGGAAAGGGCCCTGTTGTCCTAAATAGCCTTGGAGTGATGACATCACTCAGGCACACCCTGCCCATTCTCCTGTCACAGCATTTCTAAAACGCATGTTGGCGCACATGCGAGCACGCGCCTGGGAATTCTGCCAGGCATCGGCATGGGGAGCAGTGTCTAGGAGCAGCAGGTCCCCAAGTGGGTTTGGCCTGGGGTTGTGACACCCCTCTACAGTGTCACGATTTCAACACAGGAACTAGGTTGTGAGCCCTTGGGCCACTGCCGAGGACCGGCAGCGGCAGGCAAAACCACCCCACACCAGAGGCAAGGCAGAACTCTGACAAACAGTGAGACTTCACCTGCACATGGCCACCTTTCACCAAGAGTTCAGCCCCTGGCTGCGAGTGGCCGGCAGGACTTATAGGATAGGGCAGGAACAGGATCCCAACAAGGCTGCACAGGAACTGAGGGTCAGAGGGGAAAGGAATATACAGGGACCGCAGGGCAAGGAAGGGATAACTAAAGGGCAGGACTGAAAGCTGCAAGCAGCCACTAAAACAGGGAACAAACACAGAAAACAAGACACAGAACTAAAAGCTGCAGAGCAGCCACCAGGACACAAACAGACAAAGACTAAACACAAAACTAAAACCCAGAGACAAGACTAGCAAGCAAACAATAACCTAATCTAACTACCCACAGACTAACTAAAACAGACAAGAATCAGAACCAGAAACCAGACTGAGCAGAAGTGCAAACAGCACCCCAACAAACCTCAGGGCCTTAGACGATGCAAAAGCAGAGAATATCCAACTGACTAATAAGCCCAGCAGCAGCTGAGGCTCACTGCAGCAATCATCAGGCAACTACTGGTGCTGTGTAGGTTCAACCAAAGCAAGCAAGTCTGGCATCCCGGAAGATCCGGACCGGACTGGGCTGAAATCTGGAACAGGTGACAAACCAGCCAGTTCAATGCAGCCACCAGGTCTGGCCACCAGGTGGCGAGATGACTGAGAGCCTGAAACATGGGCAGACTCGTAACATACAGTTAGCCTTTAATGTCTGGATTATCTCTAATCTACTGTGCTAGAGGTTCCATAATTAATGTGAATAATAATGGCAAAAGGGGGTACCCCTGTCAGGTCCTCTGTTCTAGGGTGAAAGCCTCAGAATAATCTCAGTTGATATTAGTGGCAGTTTTGGAAGCTGAATATAAACAAACTGTCCAGTGAACAAACTTAATGCCCAAACACCTTGTGAAGCATAGCCAACATAAAGGCCCAATTAACTCTATCAAACGGTTTCTCATCGTCTATGCCCAAAAGCACAGTTCAAGCCCCACCCTTATGCGCAGCCCAGATAGAGTATAAAGCTCTGTTCACATTATTTGCCCCCCTGCCTCCTGGTGACAAAGCCAGTTTGATCCAAATGGAAGATCAGAGGCAGCAGTGCCACCAACTGGTCTGCGAACAGCTTTGCAAGGATTTTGACATTTAGGTTAAGTAAAGATACTGGGTGATACAACCCGCATAGTGCACTGTCCCTTCCTGGCTTGCACAGAACTGTAATTCCACTAATTTCATGGATTCAGGCAACTCCTCCCCTTGATCCACTCCATTAAACACCTTTACCAGCAGAGGCACCAGTCGTAGTGCAAAGGTTTTATAAAAGCCGGAGGAGAAACCATCCAGCCCAGGTGCCTTGCCAATAGGTAACTGCTTAATGGTGGCCCATACTTCCTGATCAGTAATATCAACTTCTAATTGGTCACGTAGATTATCAGCCACCCTGAGTAAAGATACAGTTCACAGGTAATTCCCAACAGAATCATCAGTGACTGCAGATTTTGGCTGTAGAATTGTTTATAAAACTGGACAAAACCCTCCCCCTTAATTCTAAGAATAGCCAATTCCTTCCGTCCTTGCCGAACTTTCCTGGCAAGTATCTTTACTTGGTTTATTGCCAAATTCAAAATGCATTTGTTGGGTCGCATGCAATTTATGGGCTAGATCATTTAATTGAAGCTGATAGAATTCTATTCTCAATCGCTGAAGATTTGGAAACAACTCACCAGAGCGTCCTTGCTTATGCTCACTCTCCAGTCTAGGAATATGGCCCAACAAATCTCTCTTTGGCCAATTTCTGTTTCTGTTTGACTGACCCCCCCATTTAATAACCCTCCCCCTCCCTCTAATCACTACTTACTGCAACTTAGTAAAAGGACCCCTTTTGTATGGTGTTTAGAGATGTTCCAGGTTTGTTAAATAATGGTTGTAATGACAATTCTATGAGTAAAAAGAAAAAAAAAATAGCTGGTCTCTTTCTTGCATTGGTCTCTAAGAGGGCGTAGATTTCTTTGATAATTGATTTCTTTCAGCATCTTCCTGATGCTGAAAATTTGACCAAGATTACTCTCCATGTCCCAGAGTTTTGAATATATGTAATTTGTAGCAATTTTGCACGATTCTGAGAAACTGCATGTTGAAGGCTATACCAGGCCAATAGTTTACATAAAACCTTAGTGCAGGAGTTTTCAACCCAGTCCTTGGGACACACCACTACTACTACTATTTAACATTTCTAAAGCGCTACCAGGGTTGTGCAGCGCTGTACAATTAACAAAGAAGGACAGTCCCTGCTCAAAAGACCTTACAATCTAAAGGACAAAAAGTGCAGTCAATCAAGATTGAGGCAGTCTAGATTTCCTGGATAGAGGTACAATGGTTAGGTGCCGAAAGCGACATTGAAGAGGTGGGCTTTGAGCAAGGATTTGAAGATGGGTAGGGAGGGGGCTTGGCGTATGGGCTCAGGGAGTCAGTCAGGGTTTTCAGGGTATCCCAATTGAATTCAATGCCCTGAAGACTGGGTTGAAAACCTCTGCCTTAGCATCTCCCTGACCAGTGGATTGTCCAGAACAATTGAGATGCTGATCCAAAGAGAGAGAGAGAGAGAGAGACGCTTCAGCACATTTTCTGCCACCCAATTAATTGAGGAGGAGGATCAGAGACAGGGGTGCAACACCATGACAATACCAGGAAGTACAGTATCTATTGCACTGCCCCTCCCCCCCCCCCCCCCCCCCCCCGGAGGGGGAGAGGGAAATAGGGAAGTGAAGGGGAGATGCTGAACACCTGGAGAGGGGAAAGAAGAGGAGATGCTGGATATGGAGGGGGGGAAGGAAAGATTCTCAGAATCGAGAATTGTCAGCTGAAATTTAAGTATGATCGATTTATAAGTTGAACACAATTTTTATGCTCAGATTTTTGGGCATAAATTCCTTGACTTTTACCTGCAACCAGTGTGTGAGTGCCACATTTGTGTGATGTCCTGCAGCCAGCCACTAGCCACACTGCCACAGGGTGTAATAGCTAGCATTTCTATGTATAACTGACAGCCTGTCTTGCCTTTCAGTGGCATTTAATCCCCCACAGAATCTGGGAGTTGCACTGTGTGTCAAAGGAAGGGTTGCAGTGAAGTAACGCAGTAGTATATAATCCCTGGTAAGGAGGGGTCAGGAGCAGGGGCATAGCCAGACCTCGGCAGGAGGGCAGTCCAGAGCCCAAGGTGGGGGGCACAGTTTAGCCCGCCACCGACCCTCCCCCACCACTTTCGACCCCCCCCCTTCTGCTGCTGACCCTCCCCCATCGCCACTGTTGCCAGGTACCTTTGCTGGCAGGGGTCCCCAAACCCCGCCAGCTGAAGTCTTCGGTGCCGGTCTCGGGCACGTTCGCTGATCTGTTTCTGTGAGTTCTGACTCCTGACGTCCTCCACCAGGACATCAGGAGTCAGGACTCACAGAAACAGATCAGCGAACGCACCGGAGACTGGCGCTGAAGAAGACTTCGGCTGGCAGCAGTTGGGGACCCCTGCCAGCCGGGGGTGGGGGGGGGGGGGGGGGTGGGGGTCGAACGTAGATGGGGCCAGGGCTAAATCTGCGGGGGCCCATGCCCCGTGGCCCCACCTAGCTACGCCCCTGCTCAGGAGTCTTGTTTTCTTTCTCCATCTTTTATTGAGGCAGGGCCAGAATTAGGGGATGGCAAACAGAGCAATTGCCCAGGGCCCCCATACTATAAGGGGCTCCCAAGCCTGCCTCATGCTGAAGAAGGCATAGGCTGGAGGCCAGCTTTGGGACCCCATCCCCAGTTTCTGCCCTGGGTCCCTGAATGTCTAACACCAGCCCTGGGAATCAGGGAAGAGTATCTTGATTCTGTGGTGAGGGGGTCTCTAGGCTGAAGAGTGCCTGTGATATGAGAGATAAGGAGTACTGCTGATGTGCAGCCAAGGCACAAAGAGGGCACCTGGACCCCACAGTGAAGGGAAAGGAAAAGGGATGGGACTTGATATACTACCTTTCTGTGGTTACAATCAAAGCAGTTTACATATTATATACATGTATTTATTTTTTACCTGGGGGAATGAAGGGCAGTGGCGTACCAAGGGGGGGGGGGGGCGGTGGGGGCGGTCCGCCCCGGGTGCACGCCGCTGGGGGGTGCCGCGGCGCGCGCCTGCTGTGAGAGTTCGCTAACTTCTCTCGTTCGCTGCAGCTCCCTCTGCCCCGGAACAAGTTACTTCCTGTTCCGGGGCAGAGGGAGCTGCAGCGAACGAGCAAAGTTGGTAAACTCGCAGCAGGCACGCGCTGCGGCACCCCCCCCCAGCGGCATGCACCCGGGGGGGCTCTTTCGCCGGGGGGGGGGTCCGCGCTGCATCGGGGGGGGGGGCACTGCACCCAGGGGCCGGGGCGCCGCCCCCCTAGGAACGCCACTGATGAAGGGTTAAGTGACTTGTCCAGAGTCACAAGGAGCAGCAGTGGGAATTTAACCCAGTTCCCCAGGTTCTCTGGTCGCTGCACTAATCTCTACGTTTGCTGGGCTGGAAGTTGCCTAGGATAGATGACAGGAAGACCACCGAGGGCGTGTGTGCAAAGAATATTGGGGTCAATATTCAGAGGGAGTTATCTGAGTAGTAATGGCCTTATAATACCTGCTGACCGGATCCATACCTGCATACACAGGGCAGAGCAAAAATAGAGCCAGTGATATTCAGCCCACTAAATCCAGATAGGGGAGGCCAGGACAGAAAGCAACAGCACTTAGCTTAAAGTCCGACGGGGCCGCCGTTTCACCCTTGTGGCTTCTTCAGGAACGTGTGTTGTTGTCTATGGCTTATAGAGGTTTTCAGTAATTGTATTTCAAACAAAATGGCGCAGTTGTTTTCTGTCCTAGCGCTATTGCATAGAGTGTTATCCAAATTTATGATGGTTTGAGAGACATTTTGAGTCCAATATGTTGAAAAGCAATAAAGCAAACACAAGGAGTTTTCCCCAATGATAGAAACTTAACAACGGCATACAAGTCCTGCCACTGTAAACCTAGGATTTGCAAATCCGATAGGTTTCTCCTTTCAAAAGTAAATTACTACAACAGTCTTGATAAGCTCACAATTGACTAGTGTTCACAAGTGCTTGTATAGATTTACCTAATTATTACACTAGTCACCTCTGCACAATCCTTCATATATGTTTATGATGTACTCTGCTTAGGTATATGCGGAATATAAGTTAATAAACCCTCAACCAGGTTTGTCCAACCTATGGCCCGTGGGCCAGAACCTGGCCCACCAAGTGCTTTGTTCTGGCCCTCGGAAGCTTAGCTTGGCAATTCTTATGGTGCTTACAGTGGGATTCCTGCTTCACCACGACTCGGCTTTCTGTAAGCATGAGCCACCCACAGACTCGAAACTGAGTGACCAACCCAAACTTCCAGCACCACGTGGTTTAAACTTGAAGAGAGTCAAGTAGTGGTAGTGAAGCCAGGTAAGAAACTGGGTGAAGGCTGGTGGGGGTGGGGGTGTTACATGAGTGAGACTGGTTGAAGGTGGGGGGGAGGTTACATGACTGAGAGAGATTGGGTGAAGGCTGTGGGGGGGGGGGGGTTGCATGAGCAAGAGAGACTGGGAGAAGGCTGGTTTGGGGGGGGGGGGGTTGCATGAGAGAGACTGGGTGAAGGCTGGTAGAGGACTTACATGAGCAAGAGACACTGGATGAAAGCTATGGGCAGCAAATGAGCAAGAGTGAGATGGGTGAAAGCTGGGGAGGGGACGCTGCACCATCATATTTTGCAACTATTTGACGAAATGTGTAGCAAAATATGACAGTGTGTGTTTTGGCCCTCCAAGTATTCCAGAAATATAATATGTAGCTCCCAATAAAGGTTGGACAAGCCTGCCCTAGACTTTAAACCTAAATCCAGACATGTCCATAAAGGGAAACATTTGCTTTCTTGAAGTCAAGACCCAGGAACATGTTCATGACCTGCTCAAATACAAAACAAACGTAGCCCTCTCTTGAACCTTGAAGGTAGATGATTCCAACCGAGCTAAAACATTTAAGCTGTTGTTCCACTCTGAGGTCAGCTACTTCCCCGTAGGAAAAAAGTAGGCTTTATTCACTGGTGGCATCTTAGAAGCTGAGCTATTTAAAACTTTAGACAGATATTTCCTAAAAATATACAAGGGCAACATACCAGTCATTCTTGGAAAATTCATTATACACAGATTCAGATGTCTAACTTGGTTCTTTATTTGCTCTAATTTTCGATGGATAACAAAGATATCTTGTACTAGGAATCTTCAATCCTGTACTTGGTCTGGCTCTTTTTAACATTTTTGTGAGAGATATTGGGGAAGGGCTGTCTGACAAGATTTGCCTCTTTGCGGATGATACCAAAATCTTCAGTAGGGTAGACACTGCTGATGGTGTGAATATCATGAGGAAGGACCTAAGCCAAGCTTGAAGGATGGTCCAGAATTTGGCAGCTAGAATTTAATGCTAAAAAAAAAATCCGGTCAAACGGGCAGGCTGGCAAAACCCACCCGGTTGCCCGGCCATGTCCTCAAAAAGAGGACATGTCCGGGTAAATCCAGACATACGGTAACCCTAGTCACATGTAAACCACCTCGATTTGTGCTTCAAAAGAGGCGGCATATCCAATACTGAGACACTTAAACTTAACTTAAAGTGGAATCCTGGAAAGCAGAGGGATCCTCTGGCTGTAAGAGGCCAGTTGCGGCTCCATAAAGTGGCAACCAGGAGTGGAGTGTGCTACAGATGGGTACAGAAAGGCCCAGTGTGGGAGCAGGGGACCAGAACTAGGGAGACCTCGTCCCAGGACTAGGGTGGATCCAGAGTGGGGTCACCGCTGGAGGAGAGTCAGACTAAGGGGGCTGAGCCTGATACAGAGAAGTTTTACTGTGAGTAAATCAGCTGACAGCTCCTGTTTCAGTTGACGTCCCTCCTGCTGGGTCCCCACAGTACTGATATTGGCACCAGCAGAAGCAAGAGTTAGTGGTAAAATAGCATATATTAATGGTAACCATTATTGATAACTATGCCTGGTGGAGAGTGGCGTGGACACTTTACTTTGTGAAGTGCCTATGGATGAAAGGACTGTGGCCAGTTTTCTACAGAGGAAGTGCCTTGAAAGTTAGCTTTTTGTAACCCCTCACCCACCTCAGCTTCCAGGGTCAGGAGCCTGGAGTTTTGCCCCATCCCACACTGTATGACTGGTGTTGCCCCGCCCCGGTTGTTACCCTATATTTATAAGAAGCTTGCTGTCGGCACTTAAGCTCTTGCTGCAGAGCCCTTTAAAGGATATAGTCTAAACATCAAGAAATAGAGGCTTCAGAGCATTATTTTCCATCAAAGTACAGGACTCTGATAAATGCAAAGCTTTGCTTTCTGCATAGAAGAGAAGTGACAGTCATCCTCTTACAGAGAAGAGACACTCCAGTTATATTATGTCAGACTGAATTCGGCAAAATACAGATTGCAAATCTTCCAGGCCATTGTGTGAAATGAGGAACTGAGCAGTGACACAGGAACAGACAAAAACTTTCAGAAGGGTAGCCAGGTTAACCTGTAACAGCAAAAACAACAAAGAGGCTGGTGTGGCACCTTCTAACACTCTGATACTTCATTAAGGCACCAGCACAACCTGAATCCTGATTCATGCAAATACCAAAAGTGCCTTAACATGCTCTCATTTACTCAGCGCTTTTCTAATCACTTTCAGCAGATCTACCAAGCCCCACAATGTATCCCAGTAATTGGCAGGTGCTGTAATAATTTCTCTAAGTGCTGAAAATGAACAACACTTAGCAGTGATCTCCATCTAGTGGTGGTCTGTGGGAAGTACAGCCACAGAGAACATTGTATAGCACTTTGCAAGAGATGGGTCTGTTAGACCAAGATGCACAAAGGTCCCGGAAAAGAACTGCCTGGTATTTCCTCCTTGGTAAAAATTACTGATTTGGAAATACAGAACGATTCCCAGAGCAACTCGCATGCAAATGTTAGGGGGGGAAGCCAATCGCTAAGCGTGTCTGCTCTGCGCATGTTCAGTGCGGCGCTTGTATACCGCTTTCACACATGCAAAGAAGCTGCGTGCATGAAAGCCGGTGTAGCTTATTTTTTTTTCTCAAAACTGCTGTGGGCCTCCAATCTCACTGCCGTGGTCAGCGATCTTACGTTTTAACGTTTTTATTGATGACTCAGCAGCAATACAATACAATAGCACTCAAGGCCATAAGATATAATGCAACCAATAAATGAACAACGTGCAATATTACATGAACAGCAGTCATCACATTTTACTTAACTCCTCTTGAGTCACCCCCCCCCTTTAAAACAAACCCTCCATGCTCCCTTTACTGCTCGACCATCTCTCCCCTCCCCCCACCCCCCCAAATTCCAGGCAGCACCCAGCTCTACAGTAGTGAATCTGGAATCACCTTTCATTAACCAAAGTCCCTTAGCTAACTTTGCTGGGTCTAAGCTCAAGCGATTCAGGATGGAGCTGCGGGCTCTAGGAGCTAGGGTATTAATGTACGACTCCCATATCAGGTAAAATCTGCGTTGCAATTTAGGCTTCTAGTAAGAAGCTCTCAGCTCCACGTGGTCAGCGATCTTAAATGAAGTTATCTGATCGGCTTTTGTTCTTGGGAGGGTGGTAATGTGAAGTGGGCTGCTCCGGCGTTTCTCCCTGCGGGTCCTTCTCCTCTTGCAAGACTGGCAGAGGACCCTGGAGCGGCTGTGGAGTACTTGCAACAATGAAGAACGGTCAGGACTCCTGTTAAATTTTCCACGGTAAAGGTAGGGGCTGCTTCTGTGCATCGTTCGTAAAACAGCAGTGCAACACTCTGCATGCACATTTGCATAGTAATTAGCTCATAATAATAGCTTTGCATGCAATGTTTGTTAGCTGCTACCGTGTCAGGAAAAGAGCTCGCAGAACCCTTTTGTGTATGTCTCACTGAACCCCCGTGCTCGATAAACCATCTAGAACCAGTGTAAAAACCAAGTTGCTGGTGTGTTAGGTTTTTGTGCATCTGGCCCTAATGCAGCCATCTCTTCTATGTATGTATTGGGATTTATTAACCACCTTCATGAAGAAATTTGGTACCTCAACTTACATTTGCATGTTTTGATTCTGAATTCATACATCATATTTTTTTTCTCAGCCAGAGATGACTCCTGCTGCTGCTACTACTTGGAAAAGAGACGGATGAGGGGAGATATGATTGAGGTCTACAAAATCCTGAGTGGTGTAGAACGAGTAGAAGTAAATCAATTTTTTACTCATTCCAAAAGTACAAAGACTAGGGGGCACTCGAGGGAGTTACATGGAAATACTTTTAAAACAAATAGGAGGAAATATTTCACTCAATGAATAGTTAAGCTCTGGAACTCTTTGCCGGAGGATGTGGTAACAGCGGTTAGCAAATCTGGGTTTAAAAAAGGTTTGGACAAATTCCTGGAGGAAAAGTCCATAGTCTGCTATTAAGACAGACATGGGAAGCAATTGCTTGTCCTGGGATTTGTAGTATGGAGTGTCGGCACGATTTGGGTTTCTGCCAGGTACTTGTGACCTGGCTTGGCCACTTTTGGAAAACAGGACACTGGGCTGGTTGGACCACTGGTCTGACCCAGTATGGCTACACTTATATTCTTATGTACTTAGTTCTATAGTGCTATTACACGTAAGGACATAAGCGTTGCCATACTGGGACAGACTGAAGGCCCATCAAACCCAGTATCCTGTTTCTAGCAGTTGCCAATCCAGGTCACAAGTACCTGGCAAGATCACAAAAGAGTAAACGTTTTATGTTGCTTATCCTAGAAATAGGCATTGGGTTTTCCCAAGTCCATCTTAATGTTTAAAATTTGGGGCTCAGGAATTAATACTTACAACATTTTAAAGTTATCATTTCCAACATTTAAGAGTTCGTGGTTGAAACACATTTTTTCTACTTTGTTTTCCTATCAAGCAGCTAAACACGGGAATACTTTGCCAACATTAATTATAAATTCAGCTTATTATCCTTTTCGAAGATTGGTTAAGAGACTATTCTATTTAGGAAATTTGTTCTTACTGGATAATTTATTTTAACTGTGGTCTAATGATTTTGGTATCATTTTATTTTGTACTTCCCAGTTTATGTTTACTGATTAATCTGGTTGTGATCCGCTCCGAAGTAAAATTTTGATGCGAGCAGAATATAAATTCCTCGTTATGTAACATAATATAATGCTTATGGACTTTTCTTTTAGAACATTTTCCAAACCTTTTTTAAACCCTGTGCACATACTGTACAAATAATAGACAGTTTCTCTATAGAGCTCACAATGAAACGATGGAAAAACTCAATGTTTGTTTTGATGCAGTGGGTGAAATGTGGTGAGTAATTCACAGAAAGCTTTGCTTTGAGGTCTGGCTGAAGCCAGGCCTGGGTCTTAGAGGAACTGAGAACATACGGGCTGTGTTTGGGGCATGGAAGCTCCACCAGCCACAGATTGTTTGGCCTGCCAGCCAGAAAGACTGTTAATTGAACCATAGAGACTTTTGCACCTGCTGTTCCTGGCCTGCGAAGTAACAGGTCTCAGTGCTCAGCTAAATAAATCATTTATTTCACATTTATATACCTGTCCGGCTGTGTAATTCACAGGGCCACCCGACAACCCTTACCCAGGGTATCACACAGTGGTTAGCCCTGAAAGAGGTGAATTAACTGTCCAGAAGCCGTTTCTGGCCAATTGAACTGCTTTGAATATCGACCCTGACATTTAATGCTATAAATTACGCACATCATTTGGCACACTTATACCTGCCATTGGCATGGTGTTAAGAGGGCACACCTGAATATGGATGTACCAGTGTCGGCACTTTAATCCTATATAATAATTGTCACCTCCAACGTTCTATGCTTGGGACCGTGGATCCCTGGCTGCAAGTGGTCTGCGAGGCAGACACGCACGGACGTCACTGACGTCAACACAGCTGATTCCAAGGCAAGGGGAGGAGTAGGGAAACACGCGCAGCGTGTTTCCCTACTCCTCCTACTACCTTGGAATCAGCTGTCACCCCCCCCCCCCGCGCTATGGCCCCCTCGAAACCCACCCTCTCCCGCGAACCTGTCGATCCCCCCCCCGGAACGCCAAAAACTGCCGCCACCGCCGCCGCCATTGTTGTGCTACCTTCCCTTTCCGTAGGTTCTTCAATCATCTTCTTAGAAAGTCTGACGTCAGACGCACGGAGTTAAACTTTCTAAGAAGATGATTGAAGAACCTACGGAAAGGGAAGGTAGCACAACAACGGCAGCGGTGGTGGCAGTTTTCGCTGGCACGGGGGGGGGGGGGGCGGGAACGACAGGTTCGCGGAAGGGGGGTTCGAGGGGGCCGTAGCACGGGGGGGGGGGGGGGGGGGGAATTGCCTGCCTAAGGCCCGTTTCCTTGCCTACAGAAACGGGCCTTTTTTACTAGTATTCTATAACTGAATCTTAGCACCAAGATGTCATTATAGAACTAAGCGCATGGCATTGTGGCACCAGTTTATAGAATTGCCCCGTAAACCAACACTGGAAGGCATAAGGGTCCGAATAAAAATTTCTCTTAGAAATCTGGGAGCCCTGTTGGACTTGGAGGGTTCAATTAGTCCTCACATTCCAGCAGCAGTACAACAGACACACAGTAGAAGTCCAAAAATCTGGATGCCAGAAATCCGGACCACCCGAGAATCCAGACTACAAGTGCTGCACACCTTCTCCCTCCCTCCTGCACCTCGCCCCTCCCCACGCATGGTCTGGCTTCTTCCCCCCCCCCCCCATCCCTACCCACGGCTCTCTCTCTCACTCCCCCAGTGTAAGATACCTTTTCAGAAGTCTTCCATGCTGCAGCACCAGCAGCAGCCTTTTGACAACCTACCTCTAGCCTGAACCAGGCCTTTCCGTCTGACCCGTCCCGCCCTTCCGAAAACAGGACGTTGCATCAGAAGGGGCGGGATGGGTCAAAGGGAAAGGCCCAGTGCAAGCCAGAGGCAGCCTGTGAGTAAAACTGCCGTTGGTACTGCAGCACAGAAGACTTCTGAAACGCGAGGGAGGAGGGAAGGCATAGGTGTGGGGGAGCACCCTCCTTTGGGCAAGAGAGACGCTCTATGGGGAAGAGAGAGACATAGTGATGCTGGATGTGGAAGAGAGATACAGAAAGACTCAACCCCACTACATGAAATGCCACACTGGCTGCCAATCAAGGCAAGACTATTCTTCAAAATAAGCACCCACATCTACGAAATACTATTTGTTAAGTCTCTTGAATATATGGTAGACCTAATCAAACATACCAACCCCAGCATCTAGGAGCTTGGCTGAGTTTCAGCGATGTTCCAAGACATCAAAGAAGGGGAGCCAGAGGTACCCTTAGGGTTGCCAACTGGATCCAGAGTAGCCCAAAAGGATTGATTCAGTCCTGGGTTTACTCCATTGCATGCAGGGACATGTAGTCTTGCTTTTCTTAGGTGATGCAATGGGGAATGTATCAGACTTGTTGGGCGAAGCTGAAGCCAGTTGGCAACCTTAGGTACCCACCCACTCTGTGTCAAATGGAACGCAGCACACTGTCTTATAGCGACCATCCCAGATACAAAAATGCCCCTTTCATAAAACATTTTTTTCACAGATGCCCCGTATGCCACTTCCTTTTAACAGCAAATCCTGTTGTAAGAATATACGTCTTATATCTTTCACTGTTCCACGGTATCAGGAAAGTAAATCACTACTACAAAATTACTCCCTTTATAAAAAAAATTTTTTTTAATGGTCCCAATGTGTCCCTTCCCCAGGAAGTAATTGCTATTCTGAAAGCTTGTCCTGCATTATGAAGATAATTCCCTCCAATTCCCGGTGCTTTCTCAAGCAGTGTATGTGGTATGTTACTGTTTACTGCAGCGAGGCAGCTTGTGGTCTTTTCTTAATGAGCTTTAAAAAAAGAAAAAACTTATTCAAAACCCATTAGCAAAGGATAAGTGGACTTAGGTCAGTTCTGTCTACGGAAAAAAAAAAGAACATTTGCAAATCCAAAAATCTTCAGCCTGATTGTTAGGGTGAAGAATCTCTTGGGATACATCTGAACACAAAACCATATGGAAAATACATAAAGGAATCCAAAATGAACAACCATGACCACATCAGTGCTACAAAAACCGCGGTAGGTGAGAAAGAAAGTTAGAGGGAGCGCAGCAAACAGCGGGGGCAGTGAGCCTGGGGCTGCGAGATGACGTTTTACTTTTCCCTGAGCATTGGGTACTGTAGCATATAGCAACATTATAACTTTAGTATGAATTTTCATATCCCATATCAAAAAGCTGTATGCAACATACCAGTCTCAGATTTCTCACTTCTCATACAACAAACCAAAAATATATTCAAATTCTAAAATTATTTAGATTGTAAGCTCTTTTGAGCACGGACTGTCTCTTTGTATCAGGTGTTCAGCGCTGCATGCGTCTGGTAGCGCTATACAAATGCTAATAATAATAATAATGTCACCTCAGTAGCAGCAACATAAAATCCCCTCCACTGCTAGATACTATAGGCAACACAAACACCTGCAAACATGCTACTCAGAAACTGTATACCAACAGAACCTACGGACAGCAGACCTGCAACATTTGCAGATGGGGCTGGAAGCAGCAGTTATTACTGGGGCCATAGGGAAGCAGAATTAGGGACCAGTTAAAGGGATCATAGATCTACCAACCAGAAACAGAATCAGATCATCACGATCATACCTAAACTTACATTACCGAAATTCAGTGGCGTAGGAGGGGGGGGGGCGGTGGGGCGGTCCGCCCCGGGTGCACGCCACTGGGGGGGTGTCGACTCGTTGGTTCCCTGCTCTTTCTGCCCCGGAACAGGTTACTTCCTGTTCCGGGGCAGAGAAAGCAGGGAAGCAGCAGAGCCGACGCAGCTCCCAGTGACGTGCACTGGGGGCGGATCGGCCCTCCCGCCTGCCCTCCGCTGCAAGGTAAGGGTGCGCTCCGGAGGGGGGGTGCGCCATGCCCGTGCTGCACTCGGGGGGGGGGGGTGCGCAGCGGCGACCCGCCCTGGGTGTCAGGCACCCTCGCTACGGCACTGCCGAAATTGCAAGGGACTTAAATACCAAACAACTTATGCATCCAACTTCTCCTACATAAGCACACAACTATGGAATGGACTCCCAAAAGCTGTGAAAATAATCCATGACCACCTAAACTTCAGAAAATCACTAAAAACCAACCTCTTCAAAAAAGGCTTACCCCACCGACCCAACGTAAATCCCCATACCCAGCAACACAGCACAACCAATGAACGTACTGGACAATATACAATCTTCACTCCCTTCGACCCTCACGATGCCTGCCACACACCTACCTCATTCGACCACAATTCAACCTTGTATTTGTTCTCAACCAACTGGCGAACGCCTTTACGGTGTTATGTAAGCCACATTGAGCCTGCAAATAGGTGGGAAAATGTGGGGTACAAATGTAACAAAGAAAATAAATAAATAAATAGGGGGGGGGGGGGGGTCAGTGAGCTCTACTGCCAGACCCACTGCATCTTCCACAAGAGCTACATAGGAGTGGAAGAGCAGCACAGTGATTAGAAGACTGGGCTGACAGCCAGGGAAGCTGGGTTCAAATCCTGCTGCTGCTCCCTGGCAAGACAATACCCTCCATTGATTCAGAAATAAGATTAGATTGAAGGCCCTCTAGGGACAGGGAAATACCTACTGTACATGAATGTTACTCACCTTGAGCTGCTACTGAAAAAGTGTGAGCTAAGTGTGAATAAATACATAAAAGATCAACAGGAGACATGGTTTGCCACCCCAAACATGCTGCCAAAGGGGCACAAGAAAAGGGCTTGCCCCTTTGCGCAACCCTTGGACGATCCAACATTACATTTTGTTTTACTATTATTTCTGGTTGGTATTTGTTTTGTTAATATTAATGGTTATAAAGTAGATTGATTATATATACTAATTTGAAATATGTTGTTATTGTACAGTGGAGTAGTTTGGAGAAAGACAGAACCAATACAGAAAAGCCAACGTCTTTGTTCTATTTATCCTGTTGAGGATGTAAAATTATATGAAAGGACTGGATTTCAAATGAGTTTCATTAATGCACAATCAATGAAAAGAAGTCATTTACAGTAGAGCTGATGGTAGAGAATGAGTTATCAATGCTTAGTATTACAGAGACCTGGGTTGGAGAGGGAGATATGTTGAATTACACTATTTCAGGATTTAATTATTTCCAGCAGCCAAGATTATGGAACGGGGGTGGGGGTGGCTGAGAAATGTAGGGCTTCCCTTGGACTTAATTTGCAGGATAAATATCAAATGGTAGGGCCAGAATGTATTTCAATACGTCTTAGTCCAGAAAGCATTATCAACCCAATATACAAAAACGCTTACTGGGTAGCGGCACCTGCTACCTGGATTAAGTGCCACTGACTGAAGCCATTGATCAGTTTTCCGCAGCATTATCTATTGAACGTCACTGAAAAGCATTACAGATAGCATCAGAGCAGTACAGGGCAGAGCAGGAAATCATCTGGACAGCAGCGTTATTCAGCGCAATTATCTGGAAACGTTTATGGAAAGAAGATCTTCTAGAAGAATTAGCAGATCTTTAGACTATGAAATTTACATATATTTATGATTGGTGGATGCCTACTAGATATAACAGGGTTTATCCGGATAATCACGCACCCTAGTATCATGAAGAATTATAACTATTGAAGCCAGTTTATCTGTACATGGAAAAAAGGCTAACGTGGAAGCAGGATCTGTATGCCAAATCATACAAACAAGCTTAAGTTAATCTCTGGTTTCTCTTCAGAATTAGATTGTAAGTTCTGTCAAGCAGGGACTGTCTTTTCATGTTCAAGTGTACAGTGCTGCATACGTAGCGCTATAGAAATGATAAGTAGTAGTAGTAGTAGTAGTAGTAAAGGCTATAAAATCTATGGGGTGGATATTCAAAGCCAAAGGCAGTCGGTGGCTCTGCTGTTTAGGGAGGATAAAGTGAGCGTGGCCAGGCAGGGGGCCTGTCTATAAATATGAATCAAATGCCAAAGAATAAAGTGGTTCCCTGTCCTTCCTCCAGTTTCAGCATCTGCCCTCAAAGTGTCCCAATTCAGCCCTAATATTCAGCAGTTTCGCTCCTTATGTCTTTGTCTTGCACTGTCCTGCATTTTCCCCTCTTTGTTCCTATCTCCTCTTGTGATCAGCATTGCCCCTCTGTGTCCCTATCCTCCTTCCCCAACGTGTCCAGTGTTGTGCCTCTGTGCCCTTCTCTCTCCTTATATAGCATCTCTTCTCTGTCTCCCTGTCCCTCCCCTCTCTCTTCCCTTCGTCACCCACCCTCCACCCTGAGGCCAGAATGTCTCCTTCTCTCACCCCTCTCCCTCCCCCAATAAACTTCAGTATGTCTTCCTCTTAAGTCTCCAGGGTCTCTCCCCTTCTATTCCATCCAACATATTTCCCCCTTTCATCCCCTAGTCAGTCAATCAGTCTTTCTTTCGCTCCCGCTCTCCTTCCAGCACCTCTTCCTGTCTCTGTCCCTCCCTTTCCCCTCCCGATCCAGCAGAGCAGCACTTACTTATCCCTTCCTATCGCCTGCAGGCCCAGTGTTTCTCCCCTCCCCCCTCCCCCTGAGGTTCCAGCATCTTTCCCTTCTTCCTACTCCACATTTTGTGAGTATGTAGTTTCTGTGTAGGAATTTGTAGCAGTTTGGCCTTTTCTCTTATGACTACAAGCAGTGTGTTCTAAGGACTGGTGTAATACAGAGCTGCCAAGGGGTCCCAATTTTTGAGAGGGAGATTTTAGTACAAACCCACAGCCCCACCCCACTTTGCCTTGGCTCCACCTACTCTACATGGCTCCGCTCCCTGGCACACGTCAAACCCACGGCCATTTCAGAAAATATTTTATTTAATAGCCTAATACCCTTTTCAATTAGCTTTCAGAGGCCAAAACCTCCTGCCTCAGGTCAGGTCAGTATAATGCTGTTATGGTATCCTCTCCTGATCTGAGGAAGGAAATGCTGGTCTCTGAAAGCTAATAAAAAATGTTTTAATATCAGTGAAGTTATCACCTTATTTTCTATTTTGTCTTTTATTTGCATTTATTAACCTTTATTAACACAGCTACCACATTACTTTATACTAAATTAAAAATAACATTATTTTCTGTGCCTTCATTGTCTGGTCATTTACTTTTTCTAATTGTGTTGCTCCCAGTCTCTTGATTCTGCTTTCCTTCATCTTCTCTTAATTCTCTTGGCACAGTTTCCTGTCCATTTGTCATTTTTCTCTCCTTTTTCTTTGTTTTCTTCATATTTTTCTGCCTCTATCCAGATTTAATTCATTCTTACTTTCCATTCTTTATTTTCCTTCTTTTTACTTCATCTACCTATGGCTTTTCATCTTTTCCTCACCCTTGTTCTCCCCATGCCCCTTCCTCTTATTCTCCAGTCTTTCACTACTCTGTCCTCTCCCGCTTTCCATCCAGCAGCTCCCCTCTTTCTCTCCCCATCCTTCTAGTGTCTCCCCTCTTTCTTTCTGCATCCTTCCATCCAGCGTCTCCTCTCTTTTTCTCCCTACTCTTCCATCCAGCATATTCCCTCTTTCTCTCCCCATCCTTCCAGCCATCTACCCTGATCCTTCCATCTAGTGTGTGTCTCTCTCTCTCCCCTCCTTCTATCCAGTATCTTTCTATTTTTCTACCTTTTTCTGTTTAGTGTCCCCTCTCTCTCCACATCCTTCCAGTCTCTCCCCCTTTCTCTCTGCATCTCCCCTCTTTCTCTCCCTATCCTTCTATCCAGCGTCTTCCCTCTTTCTCTCCCTATCCTTCCATCCAGCTTCTCTCTCTCTCTCCAGCCCTTTTCCATGTCCCCTCCTTCTCTCCCCATCCGCTCCCCCTTCCACCCGATATCCATTTCCTGGCCACTGCTGCTTCTCCTGTTGGGCAGCAGTGGCCAGGACAAAAAAAAAGAAGCAAGCGTGAGGCCACAGCAGCCTTCATGCATCGGCTGTCACTGTGCTGGGCCTCTCTCCTCTCTCTGTTCGCGGAGCAGGAAGTTGATGTCAACTTCCTGCTCCAGGGGCAGAGCCAACAGCGCATGCCTGAAGGCTGCTGCGGCCCCGCGCTTGCTTTTTTTTGTTGCTGTTGTTGCAGTCGCTGCTGCCCAACAGGAGAAGCAGAAGTGGCCAGGAAATGAATACCGGGTGGAAGGGAGAGCCAAGCGGGAGGCAGGAGTTGTTTTACCACCGCGGTGTCTAAGCGGAAGACTTTCCCGCTTTGGCGGGAGTGCAGGAGATGACAGGTCTGGTAATACTTGTAATACTGTCTTTATGTAGACTCCGTTGCTAGTTGGAGGGGTATGTGCAGGGCTTTTTTTGAGGGGGTACTTCGGGGGAACTAAGTAACAGCACCTTTTCCATTGTCTGCTAAAATTGACCCATGGTCCCAAGTTTTAATGAAAGAGCTCAGGAGGAGTGGCCTAGTGGTTAGGGTGGTGGACTTTGGTCCTGAGGAACTGAGTTCGATTCCCGGCACAGGCAGCTCCTTGTGACTCTGGGCAAGTCACTTAACCCTCCATTGCTCGCCGCATTGAGCCTGCCATGAGTGGGAAAGTGCGGGGTACAAATGTAACAAAAATAAATAAATAAAAAAATACACACTAATTCTGCCTTGTCATAGATTCTATGACTAATTGCAGGGGGCCTGGCTATTGTGGGGTGGGTCCCTCAGTGATCACCCCAACCCCTGAAGGGTGGCCTGGCATTTGAGTACTGGCACCTTTTTCGCTAGAAAAAAAAATGCACTGGGTATGTGGCTATTGTGAGGCTGGTTTCCTGAGTTGTCATTTACTTCTAAATGGCTCTGCATGCAAGTACTGGCACCTCGTTTGATAGAAAAAAGGCACTGCATCAGACTGTCCCTTTATGCTTCTCTTAACAAGCAGTGCGAGTCCTCTGGCATTGAAACAGAAGTAAAAAGTGAGATGGTTGAAAAAGAGAATCCTTAAAAAAAGATTTGAACTAAAAAACAAAACAGAGAATCCCTTCACTTTCAGGATGACAAATTGGCTTGAGGTCCTGAAGTTACTAGCATAACTTGCTCATCAGACTCTTTCCTGTCAATACAGAAAGATATCCGGTGTTGTGGTAAGTCTGTGGCTGACCTCTTAAGGAAGCAGTGATCTATTCAATATTTTAAAAAGAACCACAAAGTATGTCCTAAAAGAGTCATTCTCCTCCTAAGACTCAACCTTCCTTTTAGAGTAACTTGGTTGAAAGAGTGATTTATGAACAATTGATTAGATCAGAGGAAGGAAGTATTGTGCGGCCTTGTGCTCAGGCTTCTGCACTTATACCACTGAGACAGTAATGATTTGAACAGTGAATACTATTTGTATGTGAGTGGATAGGAATAAGGATGTGGGGCTTGCACTTTATATATACCCTAGAGGAAAGGAGGAGTAGAGGAGATAAGGTACAGACATTTAAATATGTAAAAGGTAATAATGTGCAAACAAATCTTTTTCAGAGACGGGGAAGAAGTAGAACTAGTGGTCATGAGCTGAGGTTGCAAGATGGGGGACTTAGAAGTAATGTCAGGAAATACTTTTCACAGAAAGAGTGGTGGATGCCTAGAATGCCCTCCTGAGGGAGGTTGTGAAGACAAAAATGATGGAATTCAAGAAAGCGCAGGATGAACACAGAGGATAGCTACACAGAACAAGGATAGAATCCAATTAAAGCAAAACTTAAATGCCCTCATTGCTGGAGTGAGCTTTGCCAGCAGCTTGAGAAGTTGGGAAGTAAGACCAATGCCGGGCAGATTTCTAGGGTCTATGCCCCAAAATTGGCAGGAAGAGACAGAGACGTGGAAGGGCATTTTCGATATGACGTCTATCTTCTTTGGTTCGAAAATCACCCTGTTTTAGATGTTTTAGTGCTCAGTGCGTCTTTCTTTAAGGGCCATTTTCAAACAGAAACCTTCTAAGAGAAAAACGCACAAAAGCAAGCCATTGGGATGTCTGGGGGGCCAGCAATCTTACTAGACTGGCCACACAGACAGCCGAGAGGAGCAGTGTGGCATCCTAGGGGGGGGCACTGCAGTGAACTTCACATAAAAGATCCCAGTTACGCATCAAATCAAAACCCCCTTATATTGTGTGATGAGCCCTCCAGGAACAGCAAAACATGTACTGTACCCTACTGTATACCAATACAATAGTCCATATACCTACAGGTGTCACTTATATGCTGGTTCAGTAGGTATTTTGTGTTTTTTGGGGTGCTCATACTGTCAAGCCTCTTAAGACTTGTTAACTGTAAAGTCTCAATATCTTGAAGTATAACCTTGGCACACCAGAACACACCTGAAGTCTCTTTCTTTTCTGAAGTTTCCTTTATTGAATAAATACAGATAATTTACTCACAGTCAGATGTTCAGAAGTGTTGCCCCAGGGTACAGAGCTGTAACAGTGGTTGGAGGTAGAAATCTGGGGGCAGCTTTATTGCAGAGGTGAGAAAACAGTTGAACGAATAGAAGTAGCTCAGAGTTGGGTGACTGGAGAGTGCAATATCTCATTAGGAAGATATATTCAAGGTTAAAAAAACCTAAGTTTATTCCAAGGAGTGAAGCAGGACAAGTGCTGTCTGAAGCAAGATGGAGAATGCCTCATGGACAGGGTTGCCAGCTGGGAAAAATTTTCCCAGCCCAAAACCAGCCGTAAACCCGCCCAAAAACTGCCCGCAGCCAACCCCCGCCCCCCGTGTCACCGAACCCGCCCCCTACGTCACTAACCCCGCCTCCTGCGTCACTAACCCCACCTCCCGCGTCACTAACCCCGCCCCCGATGTCACTAGCCCCGCCCTCGACGTCACCCCTGACGTCAACCCCGCCCCTGAAAGGCTTCTATTGGACCAAATTGGACCAATAGAAGCCCCGGCAGCGGGAAAACCGGCCAATCGGCGGCCGCAAAAACCCACCCAATCCGGCACCACGGCCGCTCGAAAACCCGCCCAAATCCCCGCAACCCACGCGATTCAAAATTCCCCGCAGCCGTTCCCGAAAAGCCGCCCAATTCTGCGGCTTAACCGCAACCCTGCCGACAGTGCTCATGGAGAGAGAGAGGGAGGGGCCAAGAAGGGCTCACACAGGCCCAGGGAGGAGGAGGTAAAGACTAATGGGGACAGAGCCAAGGGTGGTCCCAGAGGACAGCCCTTGATTGGAGGGAAAGGTCGTACCTGGCTGACCTCTCAGGACAGAGATAGCAAGAATGATCAGGAAATGATAGCAGGTAGACAAAGGAGCCAAGCTTGGTTGAGAAAGAGAGGAGGACTGGGCAGCAGCACAAACCAGTAGTAACAATTCTTATACAGACAGGCAAGTGTGGCTGCAATGTCTGTGAACTACATTACACACAATGCATTGCTACGTCTTTGCAGCGAGAGCTGCAGCAATGAAAATCCTTAGAAATGAGAACAACAGTAAAAGCATTAAGCATATTTTAGGGTCACATTATAAACTAGTGCGAGGCTGTCAGAGGACAGAACACATACTTTCCACCACAAGTGTACTAGTTAGAGTGGGGTATAGGTCTGAGTCCTCTTCTTTACAATCCACTGCATTGAACACTAGGCTACTCCAGGGACCTATTTGCTGCTCTAAGAGGAATGGCCATTATATCTGCAGCTGTCATAGAGCCCGGTATATACTGTCACTTTCACCTCTTAGGGGAATGAGAGGGGGCCAGTGACCACTGGGAGATTAAGGGGGGTCTTGCCTTTATCCCTCCAGTGGTCACTCAACGTGTTGTTAGACTCTGGAATTCATTGCAGAAAAAGTAGTTAAGGCGGTTTACTTCAGTGGACTTTAAAAAAAAGGTTTGGACGGCTTCCTGGAGGAAAAGGCCAAAGAATGTTATTGAATGGACGTGGGAATAATCCGCTATATCTGGGATGTGCGGGACAAATTGTTTGTTCTTTTGGCCGCTGTCGGACACAGGGTGCTGGGCTCGATGGACCCTTAGTCTGTCCCGGCATGGCGATGCTTATGTACTTATATGTACTTATGGGCACCTTTTTTGGCACTTTCTTGTTATTGAAACAGGTCTAGTTAAAAATGTTCTATTTCTTTTGCCCTTGATGTTTTTACAATGCTCCATTATTGCAGAAAATTGTCCAAATCATCAACCTGCCCTAGTCCCGCCCAAAACACACCTCCAACATGCCCACTTGAGACATAGAAAAATGTCTTAAAAATGAGTTTCGAAAATAGCGAGTTGGACTTTTTTGCAGAAAAAAAAGGTCCATCTGCCGCTTTGTGTCATTGTTTTGGACGTTTTTCTGTTTTGAAAATGAGCCCCTAATTAGACCAGTGTTTAATCATGAAGCAGTGGAACCTGTACAGAGTTCAATATGTAACTCTGGCTATCATGTTGGGCAGACTGGATGGACCGTGCAGGTCTTTTTCTGCCATCATTTGTTGTCTATTTATTTATTGGGATTTATTAACTGCCTTTATGAAGAGATTCACCCATGGCAGTGTGCAGCAGTTGCAGTTTAAACATAAAACTTACAATTTTGTTAACAGCAGAGCAATAGTAAAATAACCAAGAATAAACATAAATGCAATAAATGAGGTAAACTTGAAAACAGCAGATTGGAATCTAATAATAGAAATACAATGAAACAGTATCACAAACATTGGAGGCGACTCTGTGGGTGCTTGAGCACCCCCAATATTGAGAAAATTCCTTGTATGTGTCCAGGGAGGGGTTATTTTCATTGGGCTTAGCACCCCCCAATAATTTTGAAAAGTTGGCTCCTATGGTCACAAATATACACATTTAACTGCACTGAAATTCAAATATATTACTATGTTGAGAGTATTAGGTCTATCCAAAGTGTTGGATATTTTAAATCACAATATGCTCCTTCAGAGGTTATATGAAATAGGTAAGGGACATGGCCTTAGTGTTGCCATTTTTCCTTGGGAATCATATGCAGACAGGGACAGAATATTCCAAGGATTTGTGCTCTTGAGAGTTATGCCCTTCAATTGGCCTCTTTGAAAATGTACTAGGGCTGAGAGCATAAACTGTTACTCAGAATTTCACTAAACTCTTAGGGACCCTTTTACAAAAAGGTGGTAAGGGTAGTGCTGGCTTGGCGCTCAGCAATTTCTGTCCTACCGCTTGGCTCCTGGGATTGGTTTTTATGTATTTATTTATTTTATTGCATTTGTATCCCACATTTTCCCACCTTTTTGCGGGCTCAGTGTGGCTTACAACACATTATGAATGATGGAAATACAATTTGTTACAATTCGGTTATGGATTACATTGTGAAGAGTTATAAGAGACAAAATCAAATGTCGTTAAGGAATATAGCAATGGAAAAGAACAGTGAAACATTGGAAGGAAACAACGGGAAACTAAAGGGCAATATATAATAACAAGAAAACATATGGTATACATTCCTCTGTGGGTAAAGGTATGAGTGGGGTGAGATTTCGGGGGATGAGAGTTCAGAAGTTGGTGTATTGATGCATTACTGAACAGTGAGTGTGGACTTTATGTGTTTTGGTTCTTTCCATAAATTTTAGCAAAAAGATGTGTCTTCAATAATTTGCGGAAGGTGGTTTGTTCGTAGATCGTTTTCAGGTTGCGCGGCAGTGTGTTCCAGAACTGCGTGCTCATGTAAGAAAAGGTTGACGCATGCAGCGCTTTGTATTTCAAGCCCTTGCAGTTAGGGAAGTGGAGGTTGAGGAAAGTTCGGGATGATCTTTTAGGGTTTCTGGGTGGCAAGTCTATTAACTCAGACATGGTTCTGGAAGGAAGCTGGAGATTCTCAACTGGATATTCTTTTTGTCCAAGCGACCCATTTTAGAGGCAAATATGCACAATTATTAAAACAATAATTTTTAGCTTGTTTGGCCTTGGATTATAAAAGTGGTGAGAAGGCAGGTGCGGGTATTATTTTGGCTAAGAATCTAGGTTTTAGAGTAGAAGAGGTGGTTTGGGGGAAGGGGGTAGGTATAGGACTTCTGGGTTGGCTTGGAGAGATGAAGGTATTGCTACTGAACATTTCTGTGCCTATTGAGGAGCAGGTGGGTGTTTTATTGAATAGACTTTGTTAGAGTCAATGGAATTCGACTACAAGGCCGTTATAACAGTTGGGGATTTCAATTTGACTGGTGGTTGGGAGGTGGGGATAGTGCTGGACAGTCTTGTACGGTCTGTGCCAGAGCTGGTGGTTGGGAGGCGGGGCTAGTGGTTGGGAGGCGGGGATAGTGCTGGGCAGACTTATACGGTCTGTGCCAGAGCTGGTGGAGGGAGGCGGGGCTGGTGGTTGGAAGGCGGGGATAGTGCTGGGCAGACTTATACGGTCTGTGCCCTGAAGAGCACAGGTACAAATCAAAGTAGGGTATACACAAAAAGCAGCAAATATGAGTTATCTTGTTGGGCAGACTGGATGGACCGTGCAGGTCTTTTTCTGCCGTCATCTACTATGTTACTATGTTACTATGAGATGTTAGGGTAGATAATTCTAGTGGAGTACGAAAGTGGGGTAATGGACAGAGGCAGATTTTGAGAAACTACCTGGGGGATGTGGGCCTAGTATAGTGTGGTTCCCAAACCTGATCCTGGAGGCACCCCAGTCAGTCATGCTTTCAGGATATCCACAATGAATATTCATGAGATAGATTTGCATGAGGTGCAGGGAGTGCATGAAAATCTCTGTGGGGTAAACTAAACCAAAGGGTTTCCCTTTTGTCTCTGTCGAAGATTGCATATAGGGAAGGTACAAGCTTTGCGTGACCGAGCAAGCGACTCTTCCCCTCCTCTCTCCAGCGACCACCATGCCAGGGCTTCTGAAGCCATGCAAGGGTTGTTTTGGCACAGCCAACCTGTACCAGGTGCTGGGAGTGAGATAGGACATGGCCTCAAAGGCGAAAATCCAACGCAGCTATCACCAGGTCTCCTTGACTGTCCACCAGGACCGCGTCCTGGATGCTGAGAAAGAGGAGGCCACCTGCAAGTTTCAGGTATGGAGGATGAGAGGCAGACCCATTGAGGATTCCAGTAACTTTCCTTATATAGAGGTTCTCAGTTGAATTTTTTTTTCAGTTGTGGTTCAGGTGTTAATGCAAAATACTATTTCTTCATCAGGTTATCTGTCTTGACTAAAGTATAAGCTCCAGGAGATAGGGGCTATTTATTGTGTGTCTCTGTGTAGCGCTGTGTTACAGATCCTGGCTTGGCCACTGTTTGAAAAACAGGATATTGGGCTAGATGGACCATTGGTCTGACCCAGTATGGCTACTCTTATGTTCATCATTTCTACCTTAAGATATGATGGTTCAGATGGTGTTTGTTTTAACTGTACTTGTTGTTTGGGATCTGCCGGACCCATGCTTTGAAACATTTTCTAGTTGTTGGCCAAGCTGCCTCTCTTTCCTTGCTGCAGAGTGAATAAAAAAAAATTGATCCTATAAATCTTAATACTCATTTGTTAAATGATATCCTTAAAAACAATTATAGCGTGCCTTGACAATTTTGCGCCTTGTAAGAGTGCTGCGAGATGAAAAAAGTTGAAAATCGCTGGTATATACTAATGTGTTTCCTACGAATGCCCAGTCTTTTGTATGTAATTCACATCGAACTACTCAAGGTAATTGAGAAATACAAGAAATTCAGGGTAATGCAATGTAATGTGTAATGTAATTTAGAACGCCGGTTGTTGCTTCCCAAGGGATACACAGCATAATTTGTGATGATCAGCGATGGACATCTCCCATGTGCCTTTGTGACAAACGTTTGAGACACTGGTCTGCTTTTCTGACCTGGTCAAGATAACCAATCATGCAAAATCAACAGAAAATATCTTTTCTACGAAGGGACTCCTGTGAGAGAAAAAAAATGATCTGAAACTTGTCTAATATTCCATTTCCCGCTGAAAAACTGGGAGAGGCATAGGGTTTAATTTGGCAGAAAATCAAAGGAGAAAATAAAACCTGATTTAGGGCTCCTTTTACAAAACCATGCTAGCGAATCTGGCGTAGCAAATGCAACGAAGCCCAAAGGAACTGAATGGGCTTCATCACATTTGCCGCACCGGAATCGCTAGCGCAGCATTGTAAAAGGCGCCCTTAGTGAATTAAGAGGATAAAATAAAAATTTCTAAACGAGGCCAGGAAGAACAGCACAATAATTGACAAGTAAACCACAGGAGCCTAAAAGGAAACAAAGAAAAAGTGTTGGGCTGCCGCAGTATGGGATGTCCTAAATATGTGCAGAAATGACTTCTAGGAATTTCCAGAAAGTTGTGAGGTGTTGTTCTGCTCAGAGCTGTGTGTGACCATCTGATCTACTTGTGCGTCACGAGGAACCTGTTTGTCTTCAGAGAATATGATTTCAGTCAGATGAGCAGAATGGGATTTGGAAAAATAATTCTGCTAAAGGATATTTGACCTCCATATGACAAATTAATGATAGATGCTCCATATTTCTACCTTTCAGCCTCTTTGTCTTACATCCGTTGTATTTAACCTCACGTTGCCATACAAATAACAAAGCTTGAACTGTTATTCGTGTGATAATTAACAGCACCTTCTTCCTCATAAATATCAGAGACCTAATTAATTTACATACTTGCCTGTTAACATGATCGTGCAAGCAATTAGATTTGAGGGGACCAGATACAGCTAGAGAAGTGGTGGGTCACCTGCTTCAAGGATCGACTGCAGAATACAATTTAATGTAAACCTTGTCAAATTCTAAAATCAGACAGAGAATTTCTGCATTTCAAGTGGGTTCTGTTGTACATTGTAACATTTCATTTTACCTTGCTGCTTTGTTTGTGTAACTTAAAAGGGTCAGAGCGAGATTTACATGAGAAATTGAACAATATCAAGACTATAAGGTGTGAGGGCATAGACTGAAACAGATGAAGGACGTGTTTACTTTAAACTCAAGGGAAATGTTTTTGATCTCAGGTCATCTTTGAACTAGTACTCAGATCTAAACAAAGCATTATGCCTAAAAAAGTGGGTTCAGGGATGTATGATAATAGGACACTCACATGAAGGTTGAGCTACTGACAGTTTTCCCGAATGGCCAACAGATGGTGCTCTTTGTCCACAGTTTCACAGCAGCTGTGTTCCTGTCAAAAGAAGGCACATGCCCCTGAGAGGAGAAGGGAGGGAGGGAGTATCAGATAAGATCTGATGACACACTGCCAGCATATGGCATCAAACAGAGGAAAGAAACCAGCCTGAGGCGAGGACTGTCAGCTCTTCACAGACAGTCTTAGCCTGACTTGGTTTCATCAGCATTTATGAACACATAGCACTGATTTCTCTCACAGAAGCAGGGTTAGAGGTCTATGTTTGGAATCCAGTTGGATAAGGGATAAGGTTCATGCGTTTGGCAAACCGTCTTTCTGTGGTACAACCAATACGGTTTACATATTATATACAGATGTTGGATGGGAGTTCTATCATTGGGAGCAGTTAGCTGGAGCCAGAGTCCCAACCAGCCCAAGGGAAATGCCTCAACTGACCTGACGCAGAGGGTCGTCCCCAACAGAAGGCACGTATCCCAACCAACTGAAGAAAAGGAAGACTCAGCCAGCCAGATGTGTGTGTGGGGGGGGGGGGGGGGGGGGGGAGTCCAAACCTGAGGAAGCATTCACACCCAACTCAAGATATGTATCCCTACCAACCTTAGCAGAGGTCCCACCCAATCTGGTGGGATATGAGGGAGTACAAACAGAAATAGGGTGGAAAGGAACCAGTATAAAATAATGAGTGGAATGGATCGGGTGGATGTGAAGCGACTGTTCACGCTATCCAAAAATACTAGGACTAGAGGGCATGAGTTGAAGCTACAGTGTGGTAAATTTAAAACGAATCGGAGAAAATTTTTCTTCACCCAACGTGTAATTAGACTCTGGAATTCGTTGCCGGAGAACGTGGTACGGGCGGTTAGCTTGACAGAGTTTAAAAAGGGGTTAGATAGATTCCTAAAGGACAAGTCCATAGACCGCTATTAAATGGACTTGGAAAAATTCCGCATTTTTAGGTATAACTTGTCTGGAATGTTTTTACGTTTAGGGAGCGTGCCAGGTGCCCTTGACCTGGATTGGCCACTGTCGGTGACAGGATGCTGGGCTAGATGGACCTTTGGTCTTTCCCAGTATGGCACTACTTATGTACTTATGTACTTATGTACTTATCAAGTGATCAGTCACCACATCAAGGTAAGATGCTCCAAAAGAAACCTTATTGGGACCCAAAAAAAAGCAGACCAGGAGAGAAGGGGGTAAGAAAAGAGAATTCGTATTCACACAGTTGTAATAGTTCTTACAACTGTGTGAATACAAATGCTCTTTCCTTACCCCCTTCTCTCCTGGTCCTTTTTTTTTTTTTTTTTTTGAAAACCATCATTATTAATGTTGCGTGGGGCAATTTTAAAGTACTATATATCATTCTCGCAGGCATGAAGGAGGATTAAGTGTTGGAGGAGGGAATGATAGTCAGTGGTGTTTTTCTCAGGTGAAGGGAGCTATTGATGATGATGGAGCAGAAGCTGATATAATTTCTACAGTAGAATTTAATCATTCTGGAGAATTACTAGCAACGGGAGACAAGGGTGGCAGAATTGTTACCTTCCAGCAAGAGCAGGAGGTTTGCTTGTGTATCCATATTGACAGCACGTTATATACGACGCCTGTCAAGACCCCTGATGAAGGTGTTTTAGCCGAAACACAGACCGTGTTGGGTCCCAATAAAGGTTTCTTTTGGAGCATCTTACCTTGATGTGGTGCCTGATCACTTGATACTGGTTCCTTCAAAGCCGTAGCGAGGGGAGCTGACACCCGGGGCGGGTCGCGGCTGTGCACCCCCCCCCCCCGGGTGCAGCACGGCGCACCCTCCTCCCGCTGGAGCGCACCCCCCCCCCCCGGAGTGCATACCTGCAGCGAGGGATGGGCGGGACGGCCGATCCGCCCCGACTGCACGTTGCTGGGGTGTGTCGGCTCCGCGCTGGTTCACTGCTCTTTCTGTCCCGGAACGGCAGAGAGGGCAGTGCACCAGCGCGGAGCTGACACCCCCCAGCGGCGTGCACCCGGGGCGGACCGCCCCCCCCTCCTACGCCACTGGGTTCCTTTCCACCCAATTTCTGTTTGTGTTCCGTTTTTGTGGAAAGCGTGAACCCCACTTGGTTGTCGGGATGTGAGGGAGTGCCTGATGTAAGCCCGAGTTTCCTTAACTATATTCCCTCAATGGGCCACTTTTAAGGGAGGCAAAGCTAGTCTGACTAGACAGGAGAGTGGGCTCAGGTAGTGAGGAAGTTAAAATCCCAGAGTGGGAACAGGATGGGGAGACCCAAAACAGGAAGAATGGATCCTCCAAAAGAGATTCTAAGCCAGGGCAGCAGCATTTGAAGACAGACCCAGGATAGGAAGAAGGAGTCCTCCAGGAGAGTTCCTAGTCTGTGACTGCAGTGTCTGAAAGCAGGTCAAGATAGGAAATTTATAGTGTATAAGTGAAGTACTGAAGTTGAGCTTGCCAAGAGCTGATCACTGTAGATGTTAACAAGTGTAGGTTTAGTGAAGTTGGGCTTTGGGAAACCTGAGAAAATAAAGTTCCTTTTTGTGCAAGACTGAGTTTCATTTGAACTTTGCCAAAGTTTGCTGACCAGATCTGTGACAATTACCAACATAAGTACATAAGTATAGCTACACTGGGCGAGACCAAAGGTCCATCAAGCCCAGCATCCTGTTTCCAACAGTGGCCAATCCAGGTCACAAATACCTGGCAAGATCCCAAAAATCTCAGAAATAAGCAGTGGATTTTCCCCAAGTCCATTTTAATAATGGTTTATGGACGTTTCCTTTAGGAAGCCATCCAAACCTTTTTTAAACCCCGCTAAGCTAACCACCTTTACCACATTCTCTGGCAACAAATTACAGAGTTGAATTACACGTTGAGTGAAGAAATATTTTCTCTGATTCGTTTTAAATTTACTACTTTGTAGTTTGAGTGCATGCCCCCTAGTCCTAGTATTTTTGGAAAGAGTAAACAAACAATTCATGTCTACCCGTTCCACTCCGCTCATTATTTTATAGACCTCTATCATATCTCCCCTCAGCCGTCTTTTCTCCAATCTGAAGAGCCCCAGCCACTTCAGCCTTTCCTCATAGTGAAGTCGTCTCATCCCCTTTATCATTTTCGTCGCCCTTCTCTGTACCTTTTCTAATTCCACCACATCTTTTTTGAGATGAGGCGACCAGAATTGAACACAATATTCGAGTTGCGGTCACACCATGGACCGATACAAAGGCATTATAACGTCCTTTTTTTTTGTTTTCCATTCCTTTCCTAATAATACCTAACATTCTATTTGCTTTCTTAGCAGTATATAGAATATGCTTGGTTGATATCCTACCGCCTAAAACTACACGCATCCACTTACACCAACGAAAATGTGGCATAAATCCTGGTGCGTAGATTTGGGCACAGACAGGAAACAGGAAATGATGTCAGTGAGGGCGGGACCTGGCCGATGGAAGCCTATGGGACTGGAATAGGCAGCAATAACGAATCAATCACTGCAGGCGCCGGAGATTTATTTATTTAGGATTTTGCTTACACCTTTTCAATAGTAGCTCAAGGTGAGTTACATTCAGGTTCACTGGGTATTTCCCTGTCCCTGAAGGGCTCACAATCTAAGTTTGTGTCTGAGGCAATGGAGGGTTAAATGACTTGCCGTGGGATTTGATATGGCCACCTCTTGATGTCAAGACCAGTGCTCTAACCACTAAGGGGTCCTTTTACTAAGGTGCGCTGAAAATGGGCTGTGTTAGTGTAGGCGCGTGTTTTGGGCACGCACAGATCCATTTTTCAGTGCTCCAGATGCCTGTAAGGGGAGGGACAGGGTTCAGCGACAGGTGGGCAGATGCCGGGAAGCCACAGAGGAGGCCCACCCGTAGCTAAGCCACTGCTTTTTTCCCTTTGGACCCCATTTCCAGAGAGCAGCTGCACTGTAGTAAATCTCTTTCAAATAGTGGGTCTTTCAGAGCTTTCTAGCACAGTCTTTTTCTAGGTGGTGTATTCCCAAGATGCGACTAAGTGTAGCCTTTCTCTTTGCTCTTGGAAATGTTGCTGGGACCCGCCTCAGTCCCCTCTGGCTCGCCTCCGGTGAAGGGAGTGATGGTGGAATGATCCCTGTTCCAAATTATCACCGTGGATCAGCAGAGCGGCTTGACAGGCTCACACTGGTTTGCCACTCTCCTTCCTCTGTGCACTGGCTGGGTCATCCAGTCACTAGCTCCCTTTATATAAATGGGACAGTGGCCAGGGAGCAAGAGCCACAGACAAGACTACTCCTAATGGGCTTGGTATGTATACTATTATTTTTTTATGCATTGGGATTTATTATCCGCCTCTGAAGAGATTCACCCAAGCCGGTGTACAGCAGGTACAGTTTAAACTAAAACTTAGTTTTTGTTAAAAGCATGACCATAGTAAAAATGGCCAAATATAAACATGAATGCAATAAATGAGGACTACCATGAAATATCAAAAATATTATTATTATTATTTGTAGCATTTGTATCCCACCAATTTGCAGGCTCAATGTGGCTTACATTTGCCGTAATGGCGGTTGCCATTTCCGGGTAACAGAATTACAATTGGTAATGCTTACGTGGAACAGATAACAGTATACCTACATACATGGTAACATACAAGTAGCATAGCATATATACACATTTAACCGCACTGAAGTTGAAATAACAGAGATATAATGCAGTGTCAGCATAGTATTAATGAAACATAGAATAAGCACGCTTTAGAACATTCAAATAACATAGATATGATGGTACTAATTTATACTAGCAATAGTTGCTCTCCACAGGGTGGCTCTTCCTGCCATTGCCGATCACAGGCCGGATAGACGTCCCTTGTTTCTGCAAACTGTGAATTTCCCTAGTCAAAAATTCAGCAAGTACCATGTTGGGTGCAGTGCATCTATTCGTCGCGAGCTTCAGACACTGCAAAATACAGCAGCAAGGCTGATCTGCAGGAAATTCAGGTACGAGAGTGCCACTCCATTACTTTGTACCCTCCATTGGTTGCCATTGGAGGCCTGCTCTATTTTTGAAATTAGTTGTTTGCCCCCTTTAATTCTTTATGGTTTAGCTCCACCATATTTGACCCCATTAATTATATAATTCATGGAAAAAAATCTTGCATCTGATTCCAGGCGTTATCTGTTGTTTCAGTTTCCTTCCCCTTATAAGGTGGTTTATAGAAAACAACCTAAACCATGGCTTTTTAACATTTTTTAAAGGTAATTGTGATTAGTTTACTTGGGTGGAGGAGTGGCCTAGTGGTTAGGGTGGTGGACTTTGGTCCTGGGGAACTGAGGAACTGAGTTCGATTCCCAGCACAGGCAGCTCCTTGTGACTCTGGGCAAGTCACTTAACCCTAGCCTGCCGCATTGAGCCTGCCATGAGTGGGAAAAGTGCGGGGTACAAATGTAACAAAAAAAAAAAAAAAAGTACTGAGTGGCCTAGTGGTTAGGGTGGTGGATTTTGGTCCTGAGGAACTGAGTTTGATTCCCACTTCAGGCACAGGCAGCTCCTTGTGACTCTGGGCAAGTCACTTAACCCTCCATTGCCCCAGATACAAATAAGTACCTGTATACAATATGTAAGCCGCATTGAGCCTGCCATGAGTGGGAAAGCGCGGGGTACAAATGTAACAAGAAAAAAGTTGTAATTTATGGGAAATGTCCCTGTCTTCTTTTATAGATTATGAGCTGCATAGATTCATATTTTGGTACTTGTGGCATATAAACCCCCTAGGACTAGGGGACATGCATTGAAGCTACAAAGTAGTACATTTCGGAGAAACTTTTTCTTCACTCAACGTGTAATTAAACTGCAATTTGTTGCCAGAGAATGAGGCAAAGGTGGTTAGCTTAGCAGGGTTTAAAAAAGGTCTGGCCAGCTTCCTAAAAAAAAAGTCCATAGACCATTATTGAAATGAGTTAGGGAAAATCCACTGCTTATTTCTGGGATAAGCAGCATAAAATGTATTGAACTTTTTTGGGATCTTGCAGGTATTTGTGACCTGGATTGACCACTGTTGCAAACAGGATGCTGGGCTTGAAGGACCTTTGGTCTGTCCCAGTGTGGCAATACTTATG
Organism: Microcaecilia unicolor; assembly: GCF_901765095.1. NCBI lineage: Eukaryota > Metazoa > Chordata > Amphibia > Gymnophiona > Siphonopidae > Microcaecilia > Microcaecilia unicolor. The sequence continues at coordinate 37,750,287 of NC_044031.1, read as the reverse complement.
TACTTATTGTATTGTATTATTGGCAGAGTCACTAGAGATCTCTGCTGCACAATCCAAACAATCAGTGCTCTCTACATACGCATGGGCTTACAGTTCTGATTTCCCAAAGTAGGAACTACAAATCCCAGCCTGCAGTGGGGCCAAAACCAGGCCTGGTTCAACCTGTCCTGAAAGATGGAGACAAGGGGCAACCCTAGTCCATCACATACCACCAACAAAATGGCGGGAATGGGTTCTTCCCCAAGAGAAACAAAGACTTCTGGGTAATACTGTATTAAAAGAGGTGGTGGAGATGAAAACGGTAACGGAATTCAAACATGCGTGGGATATGCATAAAGGAATCCTGTGCAGAAGGAATGGATCCTCAGGAGCCTAGCCGAAACTGGGTGGCGGAGCAGGTGGGGGGAAGAGGGGTTGGTGGTTGGGAGGCGAGGATGGTGGAGGGCAGACTTGTACGGTCTGTGCCGGGGCCGGTGGTGGGAGGTGGAACTGGTGGTTGGGAGGCGGGAAGTACTGCTGCGCAGACTTGTACGGTCTGTGCCCTGAACAAGGCAGGTACAAATCAAGGTAAGGTTTACACATATGTTTGTCTTGTTGGGCAGACTGGATGGACCGTGCAGGTCTTTTTCTGCCGTCATCTACTATGTTCCTATATTGAATCTGTCTTATTGCTAACTCAGCATATGAGAAGTAGCCAGAAAGAGCAGCAGCACACTCCTGGCATGGACTACTTTTTGGGTTTTTTTTTTTCAATTGCCTTTTAAAATTACAGTATTGTGGAATTCTGGAAATAGTTGTCCTGCAGTGTCCCATATCCCCAGGAGCTGCTGTGATCCAAACAAACTGCAGCTTCTAAGGCAGGCAAACACTCTTTTATGTGATTTCACAAATAAAACAACGCAGAGCATGGTATCATGGCAACTGTCGACAGATAAGGAAAATACGGCTCACCCAGTCTGCCCTAATGTTACCTCGTCCCAGCCCTCACCATCTACTGTTATCACCACAGATCCTACTTAATCTCTAGTTACCCTCTAATCCTGCCCGTAATCTCTAGTTACCCTCCAATCCTGCCCTTAACACCACCCCTCTGTATTTGTCTTGTTAGGGTTGACTGCTTGCTCTAAGTTTATCAGGGCCTTGGTTTAGCCCATTGCATGCAGGGACTTGTAGTCTTGCTTTTCCTAGGCATGCAGTTGGGGGAATCAGAGCAACTAGCTCCTGCTTTCACGTTCCAGGGGCGTAGCCAGACTTCGGTGGGAGGGGGGTCCAGAGCCCAAGGTGAGGGGGCACATTTTAGCCCCCCCCCCCCCGGTGTTGCCGACCCCCCCTGCCATTTTTAACCCCCCCCCCCATTTTTGACCTCCCTGCCGCCACCACCACCTTTGACCCCCCCAGCGCCAACCCTTTCAACCCCTCTTCCCCCCGCCACCGTCGGGTACCTTTGGTGGCGGGGATCCCCAACCCCCCGCCAGCCGAAGTCCTCTTCTCTGGCGCGGCCGCGTTGCTGATCTGCAAGGGCAGGCTTCTGTTTCTGTGAGTCTGACGTCCTGCACGTACAAGGGCAGGCTTCTGTTTCTGTGAGTCTGACGTCCTGCATGTACATGCAGGACGTCAGACTCACAGAAACAGAAGCCTGCCCTTGCAGATCAGCAATGCGGCCATGCAGGCTTCTGTTTCTGTGAGTCTGACGTCCTGCACGTACATGCAGGACGTCAGACTCACAGAAACAGAAGCCTGCCCTTGTACGTGCAGGACGTCAGACTCACAGAAACAGAAGCCTGCCCTTGCAGATCAGCAACGCGGCCACACAGACTCACAGAAACAGAAGCCTGCCCTTGCAGATCAGAAACGCGGCCGCGCTGGATAAGAGGACTTTGGCTGGCGGGGGTTGGGGACCCCCGTCAGCAAAGGTACCCGACGGTGGCAGGGGAGGGTTGGCGAGGGGCCAGGGCCAAATCTACAGGGGCCCATGCCCCCGTGGCCCCACATAGCTACGACCCTGCTTTCAACAAGGTAAAGGCAGGGCTAGGTCAACCCACTTGAGGGAATCTGGAACCCACTGGCAACAGTCATCCGCATGTCAGATTGCAGCCTGATGAGAATGCTCTATAGTGGAAATTCTATACATTAGTGCCTAAGGGGCCCTTTTACTAAGCTGCTTAGGCGTTTACACGCATCCTACACCCGTCAGTTTTTAACTACTGCCCAGCTACCGCATGGCCAGGTGGTAATTTCATTTTCTACGTGCGCCCACTACGCGCCCCGGAAAATTTCTGGCACATGGCACTAACCGGGAGGTAATTGGCATTGTACGTACTCTGACAATTACCGCCCGGTTAATGCATGAGACCTTAGTAAGTCAATGAGTGGCGGTAAGGTCTCACGCTCAAAATGGATGCACGCCAAATTTCATTTTGCCGCACGTCCATTTTCGGCAAAAAAGGCCATTTTTGCAGGTGCACTGAAAAATGGACCTGTGCGCGTCCAATACACGCGTCTACAGCAGTGCAGACCATTTTTCAGCGCACCTTAGTAAAAGGACCCCTAAATTTGGCTGCTAACATTTATTTATTTATTAGGATTTATTTACCACCTTTTTGAAGGAATTCACTCAAGGCGGTTGTAACCAGGTACCTCTTAGTGCAGCCAAGGATAGAAAAATCTCCTCCAGTCACAGGCTCCCGGTACAGTCAAGAAATAAATGTCCACCAGCAACTTCAATCTTAAGGACTTTATTCCATGTAGGTTTCTAGTAGACTTAATACACAGTTCCAACAGCAGCATTCACCTTCAATCTTAAGCACATGTAAGCTACTTGAAAGCGTGTGACAAATATTCCCCTTTAAGCAGTAGGCTATCAGCACATACCAGGATTCAATACAGGCTCACAGTCAACTCCAGTCTGGGCTCTTTATCCAGTGCACAATAAGCAGTAGTTCAATTCTAAACAGAAGCAGTTCTTTCAATTCATCATCACAGTTAAATCACAAAGCAGCAGTTTCTACCTTCTACTATCTTTACCTTCAAGAGAGTTCAATACTTTAGGGACTCCTCATACCCAAGGGATTTCACCCTGCATCCGCTTCACTGGTAAATTCAATACTTTAGGGACCTCCCTTACCCAAGGATTTTCAGCCTGCAAATACTTTTGGGACTTCCTCACACCCAAGGGATTTCACCCTGCATCTGCTTCACTCTACCCTCTTCTCTCCTTCTGCTTCTCTCTTCCCTGGGACTCCTTCCCACCTGCCTAATCAATCCCTGGCTTCTGCTCTCACAACCAATCATTCTCCTTCCATTAGCTTCCCCCACACCCATACCAGTTATTATTATTTATTGCATTTGTACCCCACATTTCCCCACCTATTTGCAGGCTCAATGTGGCTTACAGAGTGTTGTTATGACAAAGTCATGACAGGATATTGGATACAATCAAAAGTAAGCAGAAGATGGATGAGGAATTAGAGAAGATGGTGTTAGATAGGATAGTTTAGGAGGTGATTTGTGTCTTTAAGGGTTCTTTTTGTAGGCTCTAATGAAGAGATGTGTCTTCAGAGATTTGCGAAAGTTGCTTAGATTGTCCATAATTTTTAGGGCTGGGGGTAACCCATTCCATATCTGTGTACTTCTGTAGGAGAAGGTAGTGGCGTATGCCTGCTTATATTTAAGTCCTTTACAACTGGGGACTAGTTAAGTTAAGCGTTAGATTAATGATGAGCTCCTGCACACGGGGTTTCCTATCTCTTTTTCCCCCTAGATTCCCCCTAGCCAATCTACACGTCCTGCCAGCTTACACCCATGTCTTCCCCTGTTGCAGCTAGGAGTCCAGTCTGGGTTTTTCATCTCATCCCCTGGCTCCTTGTCTGCAATGCCTTCTGGGACTTGTATTTCAGACTGAAACTGCCTTAACCCAACTATCCTGGATGTGACTATGTCACACGGTGCAGAGTAAGAATAAATTAAACAAAAGCAATAGACAATTACATATGTAAAAATATTCAAATAACAATAGAAAGTACGGCACAGTATGCTACTTACAACATCAACACAATACACGATAAAACATTTTAATAGACAGCCTAGAGTATAAGCAAAGATGGAACATATAGGTAGGTAAGAGAGTAAGGGGATTAATTTAAAGCACGCAACTATGGAATGCACTACCAAACGCCATAAAAACAATGCATGACCTAACTTCCGAAAATCACTAAAAAACCAACCTGTTCAATAAGGCATACCACAATGATCCATCCTAAACACCAGACAACGAAAGTTATACCAGAACTGGACAAAACCAAACTCTCTATACTTGACTGCTTCAGTTACTCTGTCACAAATGAACTCTAACACAATACCACTCTATTTCTCATTCCGAATATGAATTCTCTACACTTGACTGCTTAATCTACCCTGTCACTTATGAACTTTAATGCAATACCTCCTGTATTTCTCATTCCGGAAGTGGCGATCGCCATTACGGAATAATGTAAGCCACATTGAGCCTGCAAATAGGTGGGAAAATGTGGGATACAAATGTAACAAATAAATAAAATAAAGAAATAAAGAAAGTTGAGCATGAGGTTAGAGAGGTGATTAAATATTATCTCAGCGTGTCTGTGTGTGTGTGTGAGAGAGAGAGAGAGACTAACAAGCTAATTACTTTTTCCATTATACATGAAGTGTGATTTGCACCCAGATTCCATTCTAGAATACTACTGCAAACTGGCATTGGCACACACCACGTCTGCAGATCAACGACTAGTGTAAATAGCTGTGTGTAAATGTGGCAAGCTACCCTACGCATCTTATAGTATTCTATAAGGTGTGCATGTCAGTGGGAGACATGGCCATGTCCCACCCAAGCTCTATCCAGGGGTAAGCCCCCTTCGCAAGATGCATGCAATGTTACTTGCACACACCTTTACAGATTAGCGTTTAAGAAAGTGAATGCGTAAGTGACAATTGTGGGCGTAAGTGGCGCCCGACAGCTGGTGCACCGTTACAGAATTGTCCTTATTGTCTCCTTTGGATTGGGAATTTATACACCACAGGGCGGGGAGAGGGACAAACTTTGTCCCCATGTCATTCTCTGAAAGCCTGAGACTAGCCTTAAACAGCCTGTTGCAACTAAATGGAACAGCATCCATAAAATGCTAGTATCGATATGTAAAAACTTAAACACATCTTAGACAACTGGCAACTGAATTCAGTGATAAAAAACTACAGAGGCTGCTTTTGGATTTAAATGAAGCACTGTTAAATGACATCATTTTGTATCTTGTCTGCCTTTAATGTGGCAACAAGAGTCTTGTCTTCTGATCAGACTCCTACCATCTGCAAGGCCCTTCCATCACGTGCCCAGTTGCTCAAGCATCTTACTGTTACTGCACAGATTCATCCATTTTTGCTGGCATCACGGAGCATTTCCAACACTTGACACTTATTTTCCTATTTATCCACTACACAGTGTTGTTTCTCTTCTACACCCACGTGTGTAAAACAATCCAATTATTTTCCCAGATGATATCAAAACACAGGCAACTGAATCATTGAGAAGGTTGTACCAAAAGCAGTTTGCAATGGAAGGCTCGAGTCCATCAGCATCAACAACTTGGGATCCTCCACAATCTGCTAGGAGTGGCCTAGTGGTTAGAGCACTGGTCTTGACATCAAGAGGTGGCCGGCTCAAATCACACCGCTTCTCTGTGTGGTCTTGGGCAAATCATTTAACCTTCCATTGCCTCAGGTACCAACTTAAAAGTGTGAGATCTACAGGGTCAGGGAAACACCCAGTGTACCTGAATGTAACTCACCTTGAGCTACTACTGAAAAAGGTGTGAGCAAGATCCAAATAAATACATCTGTGGAAGAGCCCCCCTCCAAAAGAATGAAAATGGATGTTAGCAGTTTTATGAGTGACTTTTATGGAACAATGCCTCCTTTGAAGGCTATTGTTAATGACCTGGACAATTATTTATGTTCAAGTGATACAATGATGTTTTAATCAGTGGCGTTCCTAGGGGGGCTGACACCCGGGGCGGATCGCCGCACCCCGCCCCCCGGGTGCAGCGCCCCCCCTGGCAAAAGGAACCCCCGCAGGTGCACGCCGCTGGGGGGGGTGCCGCGCGCGCCTGTCCTTTGTTCGTTCCATGCTCCCTCTGCCCTGGAACAGGAAGTAACCTGTTCTGGGGTAGAGGGAGCATGGAACGAAGGAAGGACAGGCGCGCGCGGCACCCCCCCCCAGCGGTGTGCACCCGGGGCGGACCGCCCCCACTGCCCCCCCCCCCCCCTTGGTACACCACTGGTTTTAATTTTTTGGAAAAATAAGCAAAATTGCTGGCCAAAACTGGCAAAACTTACACAGGGGATCCAGTGCATTACAACCATCACGTCTTCTGAGAGGACATTTTCTATTGCGGGAAGGATTGTGGAAGACAGGAGAGCTAAACTGAATCCTGAGACTGCTGATGACTTAATATTCATCCATAGATTTAAAAAATCATACCAGTGCTTCATAGGGCGTATTTCTCCCCCGCTAGGGTATACAGAGCGGGTTGTGTTTTGACCCCCCCCCCCCCCCGCTGGACATTTTAACAGGGTAGATTAGGGTTCCTTGGGGTAGCAGAAGTCAGATACCATTGGGGTTGAAAGGGTGGCGGGGGTTATTTCAATTGCTCATTGCTATTGTTTTTTATTTGTGATTTATAAACAACAGTTGCATAGAATATTGTTCTGTTTTATTTATTTATTTATTTAATTTGTTACATTTGTATCCCACATTTTCCCACCTATTTGTAGGCTCAATGTGGCTTACATAGTACCGGAGAGGCCTTTGCAGGCTCCAGTGTAAACAAATACAGGGTGATGTTGTGGTAAGATCAAGTTCATGTGGCACAGCCACATTAGGGAATCGGAGAACGGAGAGTTGTGTTATGTCCATTACGTGCTTTAATTTGGTTGTGTTGCAGAGATTAGGCATTTAAGTTGGATCAGTAGGGTATGCCTTTTTAAACAGGTTGGTTTTTAGTGATTTCCGGAAGTTTAGGTGGTCGTATGTCATTTTCAAGGCTTTTGGTAATGCGTTCCACAGTTGTGTGCTTATGTAGGAAAAACTAGATGCGTAACTTGTTTTGTATTTAAGTCCTTTGCAGCTTGGGTAGTGCAGATTTAGATAAGATCATGTTGATTCGGATGTATTTCTAATTGGTAAGTCGATCAAGTATGTCATGCAACTCGGGGCTTCTCTGTAGATGATTTTGTGAATCAGGGTGCATATTTTGAAGGCGATGCGTTCTTTGATTGGGAGCCAGTGTAGTTTTTCGCAGAGGGGGTTTGCGCTTTCAAATCGCGTTTTACCAAATATAAGCCTAGCTGCTGTGTTTTGAGCGGTCTGAAGTTTCTTTAAGGTTTGTTCTTTACATCCCGCATAAATTCCATTGCAGTAATCTAAGTGGCTTAGTACCATTGATTGTATCAGGTTGCGAAATGTTTCCCTCGGGAAGAAATGCTTCACGCGTTTGAGTTTCCACAATGAGTGGAACATTTTCTTTGTTGTGGATGCCACTTGGCTCTCTAGTGTTAAGTTACGGTCCATTGTAATGCCGAGGATTTTCAAGCTGTCTGAGATAGGAAGGGTGTGATCTGGGGTGTTGATACTTGTGGGGATGTCAGCGCTGTGTTGGGATGAGAGGATGAGACAATGAGTTTTTTCTTTATTGAGTTTTAGTTCAACTGCATTTGCCCATGAATCCATGATGTTCAGGCCGAGCTTGATTTTGTTGGTGATTTCTGCCAGTTTGGTTTTGTAAGGAATGTATATTGTGCCCTTGGCCTGGATTGGCCGCTGTCATGGACAGGATGCTGGGCTCGATGGACCCTTGGTCTTTTCCCAGTGTGGCATTACTTATGCATATATGAAATGGTTAAGGCCATGGTTGGATAAGGACTTGGCAAGTGGGGTCATCATTAAGTTGAATAGAATCAGTGATAGCGGTGATCCTTGCGGTACTCCACAGTCTGCTTTCCATGGTGATAATATGTTTGAATTTGATTTTACTTGATATACTTTAATAAAAAGATTTAAATATAAAATCGTAAGTGTTTGAGGCTTGTGCAGATGAGGAAAGAGCTCACGGGGGCGGGAACAGAGCCCGCAGAGACAGGGCGGGGTTGGGGAAAAACTTCTCTATTTTGGTGTACTGACACCTCAGCCCTGCTTTCTATACAGCACCCTGGAGCAGCCTTGAACAGGACTGAAACATATTTAGCTTTCTCAAGATGTTTCTATACAGCAGCCTCTGTGTGAAAGCAGTTTGCTTTGATCTGAACGATACATGTGGGCTAGAGATTTTCTGGCACACCATCTTAAATGTATATTTATATATATATATATATATATATTTTTTTTTTACAACAAACTCTTTTGATAGTGTAACAGACTGCTTTTTTTCTGGTTACATTTTCTGGTGACTGACTCAGAATGCAGCTATTTTTCTATGCAAGAAATTACTGAGAAACTAACAGCCCACACTAATTTATTAGGTTTCCTCAGGTTCTTTAAAAATAACATGAAAAATGGGAAAGCCTTCCAATAATTCTAGGGAGAGTGCAAGGGGAGGGAGTTTTGGGCCTGCAGAAAGGGAGTTTCATTTCATTTCCTTTTGTAGTACTAGGTGGATAATTCAACGTTCACATCAGTTCCTCACAGTATAAGTATGCAGTGATAGATGGCTGAATAAACATTTTTATTCCCATAGTTCTCTCACGCAGGGGAAATGGGCTGTTAAGGTTCCGACTCTCACTCAGAGCAAGGGCACTATTACGTAAGTTTCATGTCTAGGTTGGACATGATTTCCAAAATCAGCTCAACGCTCCAAAATGATCGGACATGCAGCAATTAACTTTCTACTATCATGGACCTCAGCGGCGACTTGTTTCATACAAGGTCCAATAGCCTTGTGACTCGTACACTTCTTCATCGTTCCCCTCAAACTCTCAATGCTAAAACTTGTATTTTTTAATTTTATCAAAACTTATCTTAATGATGTTATGTCTCTCACAGGACCATAACCGCCAACATGATTCATGTTTCGCTCGTGCTGCATCAGGGCAAGGCCCCAGATATAGTTTCTGCCTAAATGCTTCAATTGTTAATGTCTCTTAACGACTGGATTTATGATATTCATAATCCATAATTCATAAGGGTTTAAATGGCGCAACTCCGAGCAGATGAATTCAGCTATACAGCTGATCAGGAAGCTACTATGCTGCAAAGGTATTTCTCGCTGCTTGAAGATGAGACAGATGTCCAGATTAAAGCTTCTTGGTTAGAACTTGAGGAGCTTAATAAGAGACTTATAAGGACAGAGTTACATGGTAACACCTTAGTTCAATATGTTCTCAACCACATGGTCCCTAGAGGCTTCAGAATATCGATGGAACCAAACATTTTTACTTATGATACAGTTGTTTTTGAATAAACGGAATTCAATTTTTAAAAAATGCAGTAAGGATTTGATGTTACTGATGATTGAGACCGCTTCCAAGGTGGAAGGAGATCTGAAGACTGAAATTGATATGGTCAGCAATGCTTTGAAAGCTATAGAGGAACTTGATAAATTTAATAGGCAACATCAAGAAACGTTATTGAAATTACAATCATTCAAAGAGTCCGTAAGACAAGGCAAGATAAAGAAATATAAATGAGATGAGTGTGACTACCAAAACAATATACCATTTGATGAATAAAGAACATGGTCCACAGGGAGATTGACGAACTCTATTTAATAACTCCTCAGGGGACTCGGATTCCAATGACGATGAATCATCAAAATTTAGTGAACGACAGGAACGCTCTTTTTACCATCAAGAAGAGGCGACAACAGAAATTGTGGTAACAAGAAAGTGGGGCTCCAGGATCAGCAATGGAGACTGGGCCCATGGACTCTTGCCCGGAAGAAGGAATGGAAGGAACGACAGTTATAACTATAGCAAAAGCCACTACGATAACATCAGAACAATGTGAGGTGCTACATTTAGGATTGGGATTTGTGCCCACACAGAAGTATGATGCTTTTATGATCTGAATTGTGTTACAAACTTTTTTTTTTAATTACAGATTAAGAAGCATTTTCAGCATCTTACACAGCAAGAGGATGATTCAATTAAAAATAATTAAAGTCTATGTGGATTCCAATAGGGATCATAGACTCTGGTATACAAAGTTTTCAGAAGCTTGTCCTCAAAGATTTGGATGTTTTGGAACAGTCTATTGTGCAATCAAAGAGTTGGCATAAATACTCACAGCATCAAGTTTTATATGCACAAAGGGATAACACATAATTCATGATTTTAAGAGCCGACAAAGGAAGTGCTACTACCGTTCAACCTACGAGCCTTTACCTGTGAGAGGGACAGTTACAGATGGAGAATACTTAAACGTATACAAAATTGGATGGTGATCCAACCAAATAGTTACAGCAGAAAACCCAACAAGTAGTAGGAGAGGTCTTTTTGTCAAATAGTCTTACTATAAAAGAAAAGGCCTATTTATGCAAGTTGCATCTGAAAACGCCCATTTTTTTTTTGTTTCGAAAATTTATAAAAGTATTCAAGCCCCTCCTGGGCATCCAATTGTCTCCATGAGAGTCTCGGATCTGGAACCACTAAGTACATTTTTGGATGTTTTTTTAACATCCAAAAAGGTTAAAGGTTAACTTAAAAAGGTTAATCTTACATTCTACTACTACTACTTATCATTTCTATAGCGCTACAAGGCATACACAGCGCTGTACGCCATAGACAGAAAGACAGTCCCTGCTCAAAGAGCTTACAATCTAGATTAGACAGGTAGACAGACAGAACAATTAAGGGTAATGGAAAGGGAATAAAGAGGAGGATAAAAGGACAGGGCAAGTGAGTAGTGGGTAGGAGTCAAAAGCAGTGGTAAAGAGGTGGGCTTTAAGTTTGGACTTGAAAACGGCCAAAGACGGGGCTAGACGCACAGGCTCAGGAAGTCTATTCCAGGCATGAGGTGCAGCAAGATAAAAGGAAGTAGAGGGGGACAGGTAAGAGAGATTTATCTACAGAACGGAGTACCCGAGAGGGGGCGTAGGGAGAGACAAGAGTGGAGAGGTATTGGGGAGTGGCAGAGTGAATGCACTTATAGGTCAATAAGAGAAGTTTGAATTGAATGCAGAAACTTATCGAACTGACTATTCACTTGTCCTTTAGATTGTAAGCTCTTAGAGCAGGGACTGTCCTTTTATGTTAAATTGTACAGCGCTGCGTAACCCTAGTAGCGCTTTAGAAATGTTAAGTAGTAGTAGTAGTAGTAGTAGGATAGGGAGCCAGTGAAGTGACTTAAGGAGAGGGCTAATGTGAGCATAGCGACTTTGGCGGAAAATGAGTCGCGCAGCAGAGTTTTGGACTGATTGAAGAGGAGCGAGATGGCTAAGAGGGAGGCCGGTGAGAAGCAGGTTACAATAATCAAGATGAGAGTGAAGGAGTGGCCTAGTGGTTAGGGTGGTGGACTTTGGTCCTGGGGAACTGAGGAACTGAGTTTGATTCCCACTTCAGGCACAGGCAGCTCCTTGTGACTCTGGGCAAGTCACTTAACCCTCCATTGCCCCATTTAAGCCGGATTGAGCCTGCCATGAGTGGGAAAGCGCGGGGTACAAATGTAACAAAAATAACATAAAAATAAGAGTGTGGATAAGGGTTCTGGTAGAGTGCTCAGAGATGAAGGGACGGATTTTGCTGATGTTATAGAGAAAGAAACGACAGGTTTTGGCAATCTGCTGAATGTGAGCAGAGAAGGAGAGAGAGGAGTCAAAGATGACCCCAAGGTTGCGAGCTAATGAGACAGGGAGAATGATAGTGCCATCCACAGAAATAGAGAAAGGGGGGAGAGAAGAGGTAGGTTTAGGGGGAAAGATGAGAAGCTCGGTTTTGGCCATGTTAAGTTTCAGATGACGTTGAGACATCCAGGCAGCGATATCAGATAAGCAGGCTGAAACATTGGTCTGGATGCTGGTTGAGATTTCGGGGGTAGACACGTAGATTTGGGAGTCATCAGCATAGAGATGGTATTGAAAGCCATGGTTGGTATTGAAACGTGGTTGGCTGAGCCCAGATTCTGGTCTTCCAGCATTCATGGATCCACTAAAGGGTTCATACGCTCCTGGTCATCTTCACAAGCGAGAAGAGACACCACAACAGACAAGAGACACATTCAGGATACAACACACTTTTTAAGACTAATTCAAGATGTTCAATTGACACCCAAAGGTGTGTTTGTATCATTAGATATGGTCTAACTCTACACTCAAATGTTTCAACGGCAAGCCTTGTCTACCATTAAACAAGTGTTGGAGAATAGGACCATGTGTCTTCGGATAGCTACTCTGTGTTTGATGGACCTTGCATCCCTGATAATTGAGTATAATTTTGTTAGACTTCAAGGTGATTATCATCAATAAATACAAGAGATCACCATGGGGGCCTCAGTAGCACCTTCTGTAGCGACTTTAGTATTAGAAGAGTTTGAAGACACTTACAGTTACCATTCCCATTGGTTCCAAAATATAAGACACTGGTGACATTTTTTTAATGATGTATTTTTCATCTGGGAAGGGGACATACAAACACTGGAACTGTTTTTGTCTTGGCTCAATTCTTTAACAAGTAATTTGCAGTTTACTATGTCATTTAATGATAAACAGATTTTTTGGATGTGAGATGTCTTCTATAATAGGCACTACTCTATATTTAAAAGAAGTGGCTAAGAACTCTTTTTTACATTACAGTAGCTTTCATCCCCTTAGACTAAAATTTAATTTACTTAGAAGTCAAATTTTAAGAATATGCCATATCTGTTCATCAGAGGAAGAATTCAAAATCCGTGCTGAGGATTTAGCCAATCCTATTTAGAGGAAAATTCCTATCTAGAGCATTTGGGCAGGGTGTATAGCCTTTCGAGTCACACAGCTCCAAGTGTTTCAGCATTTATATGCCTGTGGCATATACCGTAGACATGCCGAAGCACTACCATTATTTCCTGATAAGGGGTTGCCGTAAAAAAGAACATTCCCCTTCTTAGCGTTGACTCTTTCTTGATGCCTTCAGCCTCCCCATTCCATCCAAGTCTGAAGTAAGCCCCGTTGACCTTCTCTTTACTCTTGCACTGGCTCCCCCCTCTGTGTAAGATGGGGGGGGGGGGGGGGCGCCTGTGGTTTTTAACATCCATGCCACTGCTAACATGTGCCAACACAACCTAAATCATTTGACCACTGTTGAAGCTTGCTTTGGTCTGAAACCTCCTGCTGTGTGCTCTATTCAGCTAAGACCCACCACCATAGACCGGGAAAATGAAACTCATTTGTCGTAGTCTCCCCACCCATATGACTCCTAGCTGCGACCAATTCTTAAACTTAGGTAAATCTTAAAGCTTGGATGCACTGATAATGATAACAGTAGTACTAACAATTATAAAAACTCACCTTTCACTCGTTATATCTGTCCCATTCTAAGCGGGGAAGAACATACTTGCCAAGTAGAATATAACGATACCACTCTTCCTGCTTGCCCATAATGAGTCATGCAAGCCTGTGTAAACTAAGTATTGTTCCTTTATTGTGGACGTCTTTAGGTATTTAATGCCCCAGTTAGTCGACTGTAAGCCTATCCGATAAAGGTAGGCCGAGTGGAGGAGTGGCCTAGTGGTTAGGGACTTTGGTCCTGGGGAACTGAGGAACTGAGTTCGATTCCCACTTCAGGCACAGGCAGCTCCTTGTGACTCTGGGCAAGTCACTTAACCCTCCATTGCCCCATGTAAGCCGCATTGAGCCTGCCATGAGTGGGAAAGCGCGGGGTACAAATGTAACAAAATAGATACTATTGGAGATTCTACATGGAATGTTGCTACTATTACTACTACTACTACTACTTAACATTTCTAAAGCGCTACTAGGGATACGCAGCGCTGTACAATTTAACATGGAAGGACAGTCCCTGCTCGAAGAGCTTACAATCTAAAAGACAAATGTACAGTTAATCTGAAAGGTCAGACAGATTGGGGCAACCTATATGTTCGAAAGGTTAGGTTCTACATGGAATGTTGCTATTCCACTAGCAACATTCCATGTAGAAGGCTGCGCAGGCTTCTGCTTCTGTGAGTCTGACGTCCTGCACGTACGTGCAGGACGTCAGACTCACAGAAACAGAAGCCTGCGCGGCCACATAGGTGATCTGCAAGGGCTGACTTCTACATGGATTGTTGCTACTATTGGAGATTCTACATGGAATGTTGCTATTTCACTAGACTCACAGAAACAGAAGCCTGCGCGGCCACATTGGTGATCTGCAAGGGCCAACTTCTACATGGAATGTTGCTAGTGGAATAGCAACATTCCATGTAGAATCTGAAATAGTAGCAACAGTGGAGGAGTGGCCTAGTGGTTAGGGTGGTGGACTTTGGTCCTGAGGACCTGAGTTCGATTCCCACTTCAGGCACAGGCAGCTCCTTGTGACTCTGGGCAAGTCACTTAACCCTCCATTGCCCCATGTAAGCCGCATTGAGCCTGCCATGAGTGGGAAAGCTCGGGGTACAAATGTAACAAAAATAAAAATAAATCATCTGAAACCAGCTGTTGGTCTTATGGAAGTCTGTGTTGAGATTGCCCAATAAAAGACTCGACTCTGTGGCTGTTGGCTGGATACCCAATAAGTCCTTGATCTTGTGAAAGGATGGTGTTGCAGTGTAGCAAATACCCAGCAGAGGTTAATGAATAATTAGGTTATGCCCAGAGGACAAAGAATTATGCCTGGGCCAATTTAAGTGTAATACACTGCTTTCCGATCTCAAGGTAAGTTCTCCAGGCGTTATAAAAACTGCAGAACCTCTGAGCCATACGCATGCTGCGCATACCTCAGGACGTTTGCTATGGCCAATGCCCCACAGCAAAATGATTGGCCTGCTGCAAAGGCATGATCTGCCAGGAATAACAGGAAAGGGCTAACAGGAAATGGCTTGAAATCAGCATAGTATGGCCATGCGCCCTCCCTGCCCATTTTCAAGTCCTTACTCAAAGCCCATCTCTTCTACCTTGCTTTTGGCGCCTAACCACCTTCCCCATTCATGATACCTACACTGACTACTTAGTTTGTTACCTTTAGATTGTAAGCTCTCTTGAGCAGGGACTGTCCTTCCCCATGCTTAAACTTGTACAGTGCTGCGTAACCCTGGCAGCGCTATAGAAATGTTAAGTAGTAGTAGTAGTAGTAGTGAATGCCATGTACGATGTGTAGAATTGTTTAAATGACTGCCTGTATGTGAGAAGAATGCTGTGTCCCTGATGGCATACGTAACAGATAAGAGACCTGCCATCCAGATGTAATTGCAGTAGTATACCTTCATGTGCCGGATGGCATATCAGAAAAACTGCAAGTAGTGTACATTTCGGTGTAATTATTATATAAGAAACTGCATGCCCGATGGCTATTGAGACCACGTACTTTCCGATGTATATGACAGACCTGCATGCCGACAACTATTAAATTTGTGTATATATTGTGGTGCAGTTAGCATATATAAGAATCCTGATCCCAAAGGGTACTGAAATAGTGTACAGTCTAGTGCAGATATCGTATCATACATCTGTAAGCTCGCAGGCCCTTGGGGCAGCGCCGCAGTGGAGCTCTAGGTGTGAGCGGGACCTATAATAAACCCGCAGGCACGAAAGCTAATGAAGCGATGTACATTCTATTGAATGTGGCACAGAAAAAATCGTCAAGCCCAAGAGCCGTGGGGGTATAGATAGGAAGGGTATTCAGGCTGTGTAGATTCCATAAAGCTGTGTACATACAGCTGCCGGAGGCAAAAGAAACCTGGCTGGCCGAAGGCTGCTGCAGCTGTTATAGAAGAAATCTGCAAGTGAAATGGTAAGGGCTTATGATGAACCAAGGAAAAACCGTGTAGCTATCCATGTCTTAGAATAGACAGTACCAGCGAGAAGACGATGTAATCCAGAGGTGATTGATATAAACCACAAGGTGACAATTATAAGGCCTTCCACCCGTCAACCAACAGTGTAGAACCCGGATGCCCTGGGCTGTCCGCCGTGCCTAATCATGCTCTTCCTCCACACGTGCTCTGGCACACTTATCTTAGCACCCCCACCACGCGGGAGAGCAGCAGGGTAAAGAGAAAGAAAAGGAAAAGGCAGTAAGATAAAAAGAGCCTTGCCCAACCATCAGCTCCACCACTGGACTGGGGCAGGGGACAACCCAGCATAAGAAAATTGGAGGAAGGCAACGCATCTCTGTCTGCGTGGTAGGAAGGCCACTTGTCTATTGCTCTGCAGCCGGTCTGAAGTCCCGTCTATGGCGTGCATCCATACCTCCAGCCATCAGCTCCACCACTGGACTGGGGCAGGGGACAACCCAGCATAAGAAAATTGGAGGAAGGCAACGCATCTCTGTCTGCGTGGTAGGAAGGCCACTTGTCTATTGCTCTGCAGTCGGTCTGAAGTCCCGTCTGTGGCGTGCATCCATACCTCCAGCCATCATGAGACAACATTGCTCGGGCCCATGCCATTTAACATGGCTGACTCACCACCCATGGCTTTCAGATATTCTGTGCAAGCATGTGCAGGCCGAAAAGTGCTGCCTGCTCAATTAGAAACCCTCTACTCCAGTGAAAACCATCACAAACTAAGCTGGTTCCCCAAAAGTGCTACTGCTAGCGTTGATCTGACCTTAGCGGCCATAAATCAGTGCTACCCCGAACCCTAAACATTATTTCGGAGTGGGTTCACCCCTCTCTCCCAGTCGCCCCCGGGCTCTGCATGATCCCGAAGGCACCCACAACTACAAGGCATGAGTCCAGTGAAGATGTACCTCACAGTAAGGGGAGAGTGCAGTGAATCAGGATCGATAGCACACTGATCTGTTGTGCACTCTGGTCCCCCCCGTCAAGCTGAGCACCACAGGCACCCTCGTGCTAAAGTGCACAACGACGTGCAAACCCTACCTCACCCTGTGCTGGGAACGGACTCCCATCGGCCGCTGCTCCAGCACGAACCATTACTCACCATCTCTGCTAGCCAAGATGCCACGTGCACTGACCAGCATCATCCAGAAAGAAATTAAAAGCATTAATGGGCCAAACGGTGAGTAGTGAGACCAAGAAAAACTAAGAGCGGCTAGGCAGAAATGGGGAGTGGTCAGCCTGCTGGAGCTGCCTGTACAATGGCGATTACAACCTTGCCAAAGCTTTACTTGCTTCCTTCTCTCTGCCCCTCGGACTTCCCTTCCTATTATTTCCCCCATCCCTCTCTAAATTTTATTGCCTCCCCTTCTATTACTACTACTACTACTATTAAACATTTCTATAGCGCTACTAGACTTACGCAGCGCTGTTCAAATGAACATGAAAAGACAGTCCCTGCTCAACAGAGCTTACAATCTAAATTGGACAGACGAACAGACAGCTAGGGGTGGGGAAATTGCAGTGGTAGGGGTGATAAGTGAGGGTGTTGAGTAAGAGAGTCATGGTTAGGAGTCGAAAGCAGTAGCAAAGAGGTGGGCTTTAAGCCTAGACTTGAAGACAGCCAGAGACTGAGCCTGACGTACCGGCTCAGGGAGTCTATTCCAGGCATAGGGAGCAGCGAGATAGAAGGAGCTAGAAGGTTACTCTTGATCTAACCTGTCTAAAGCTACCTGCAAATCTCTCCTTTCTGACCCCTTCCCTCCTTCCCCCTATCCTAGCACCACCCCCTCTAGCCGTGCTGGGCTGCCACCCATTTCTGCCATCCACTGACCGCCTAGTCATTTGGGTCAGCTTCCTTAATGTGATCTGTGTTTCTTTTAGCCACAGGTCCTAATCGAAACTAAACTGCACAACAGGTCTGTGTCCTAGGACAGCTGCACCACATGAACACATGGAGGGGCATAATCGAAAGGGACGCCTAAGTTTTGCTGAGGACGTCCACGCAAAACGTCCCGGCGAAGGGACGGGGAAACCCATATTATCGAAACAAGATGGGCGTCCATCTTTTGTTTTGATAATACGGTCAGGGATGCCCAAATCTTGAAATTTAGGTCGTCCTTAGAGATGGTCGTCCCTAGACTTGGTCGTTTCTGATTTTCAGCGATAATGGAAACCAAGGACGCCCATCTCAGAAACGACCAAATGCAAGTCCTTTGGTCGTGGGAGGAGCCAGCATTCGTAGTGCACTGGTCCCCCTGACATGCCAGGACACCAACCGGGCACCCTAGGGGGCACTGCAGTGGACTTCATAAATTGCTCCCAGGTACATAGCTCCCTTACCTTGTGTGCTGAGCCCCCCAAAACCTGCTACCCATAACTGTACACCACTACCATAGCCCTTACAGGTGAAGGGGGGCACCTAGATTTGGGTACAGTGGGTTTCTGGTGGGTTTTGGAGGGCTCACATTTACCGCCACAAGTGTAACGGGGGGGGGGGGGGGGGATGGGCTTGGGTCCACCTGCCTGAGGTGCACTGCACCCACTAAAACTGCTCCAGGGACCTGCCTACTGCTGCGATGGAATTGAGTATGACATTTGAGGCTGGCATAGAGGCTGGCACAAAATATTTTTAAAGATTTTTATTTGAGAGTAGGAGGGGGTTAGTGACCACTGGGGGAGTAAGGGGAGGTCAACCCCAATTCCCTCCAGTGGTCATCTGGTCAGTTCGGGCACCTTTTTGTGGCTTGGTTGTAAGAAAAACAGGACCAGGTAAAGTCATCCAAGTGCTCGTCAGGGACGCCCTTTTTTTTCCATTATGGGTCGAGGACGCCCATGTGTCAGGCACGCCCCAGTCCCGCCTTCGCTACGCCTCCGACACGCCCCTGTGAACTTTGGTCGTCCCCGTGACGGAAAACAGTTGGGGATGCCCAAAATCGGCTTTTGATTATGCCGATTTGGGCGACCTTGTGAGGAGGACGCCCATCTTCCGATTTGTGTCGAGAGATGGGCGTCCTTCTCTTTCGAAAACAAGCCTGAAAGAGTTAAATGGGAAAGTAAGCTTCTATGCAATTTAAGCTGTAGTCTGGGAGGGGGCAGAGGGAGAGGAAGACACTGGTCCTGATTACACTGGACCTGAACGTGCGGGATAGGATAGCAGCAGTGCCAAAAAGCAGGCCACATGTATTAACAGCAGCCATTAATCATTTTGAGTATCCTGTCATATGGAGGTAACTTGCCATCTAAAAGTTCATGCTGTGTGACATCTAATTTCCCATTCTTTTTTTTTTCAGTTCAAATCTCTTTGTTAACATAGTTCCTAAGTATAACCAAACTTCAATAAGGTCAGCGGCATCAGACATGTTGAGTACAAAATTGTCTAGTTTGGCCCAGTAGTTCTTACACTAACAAAAGACCTGTTGACATAAATAACATATTCTGAATCAAAAGCTGTTCAAAATCTTAATGAAAAAAGGAGGAAATACCTCAGAAAATGGTCCGTGGAATTGTATCTTTCACAGATGGCTATGTTGAAAATTGGGAGGTTTTTGGCCAATGATTGTATACGTCTGTTGTGACTATAGCCTTCCCCCTGCCCCCCCCCCCCCACCCCGGCGGCCCTGCCGGTTGATATTGTGTATCTGCATTTTCAGAAGGTGTTTGAAAAAGTACCTCATGAAAGCCTCCAGAGGAAATTGGAGAGTCATGGGATACGAGGTAGTGTCCTAGATAGAAAACAGAGAGTAGGGTTAAATGGTCAGTATTCTCAATGGAGAAGGGTAGTTAGTGGAGTTCCCCAAGGGTCTGTGCTGGGACCGCTGCTTTTTAACATATTTATAAATGACCTAGAGATAGGGGTAACTAGTGAGGTAATTAAATTTGCTGACGACACAAAGTTATTCAAAGTAGTTAAATTGCGGGAGGATTGTGAAAAATTACAAGAGGACCTTACGAGACTGAGAGACAGGCCGTCTAAATGGCAGATGACGTTTAATGTCAGCAAATGCAAAGTGATGCATGTGGGAAAGAGGACCCCGAATTATAGCTATGGCACGCAAGGTTCCACGTTAGGAGTCTCCGACCAGGAAAGGGTTCTAGGTGTCGTTGTTGATGATACGTTGAAACCTTCTGCTCAGTGTGTGGCGGCGGCGGCTAAGAAAGCAAATAGAATGTTAGGTATTATTAGGAAAGGAATGGAAAACAAAAATGAGGATGTTATAATGCCTTTGTGTGGAGGAGTAGCCTAGTGGTTAGTATCTCTCCACACTCGTCCTTCCCTACACCCCTTCCCGTGCACTCCGCTCCATGGATAAATCCTTCTTATCTGTTCCCTTCTCCACTACTGCCAACTCCAGACTTCGCGCCTTCTGTCTCGCTGCACCCTACGCCTGGAATAAACTTCCTGAGCCCCTACGTCTTGCCCCATCCTTGGCCACCTTTAAATCTAGACTGAAAGCCCACCTCTTTAACATTGCTTTTGACTCGTAACCACTTGTAACCACTCGCCTCCACCTACCCTCCTCTCTTCCTTCCCGTTCACATTAATTGATTTGATTTGCTTACTTTATTTATTTTTTGTCTATTAGATTGTAAGCTCTTTGAGCAGGGACTGTCTTTCTTCTATGTTTGTGCAGCGCTGCGTATGCCTTGTAGCGCTATAGAAATGCTAAATAGTAGTAGTAGTAGTGCAGTGGTCTTTGATCCTGGGGAAAGGCTAAAGCGACTGGGGCTCTTCAGCTTGGAGAAAAGACGGCTGAGGGGAGATATGATAGAGGTCTATAAAATAATGAGTGGAGTGGAATGGGTAGACGTGACACGTCTGTTTACGCTTTCCAAAAATACTAGGACTAGGGGGCATGCGATGAAGCTACAAAGTAGTAAATTTAAAACGAATCAGAGAAAATTTTCTTCACTCAACGTGTAATTCAACTCTGGAACTCGTTGCCAGAAAATGTGGTAAAGGCGGTTAGCTTAGCAGAGTTTTAAAAAAGGTTTGGGTGGCTTCCTAAAGGAAAAGTCCATAGACCATTATTAAATGGACTTGGGGGAAATCCACTATTTCTGGGATAAGCAGTATAGAATGTTTTGTACTTTTGGGGGATCTTGCCAGGTATTTGTGACTTGGATTGGCCACTGTTGGAAACAGGATGCTGGGATTGATGGACCTTTGGTCTGTCCCAGTATGGCAACACTTATGTACATTTGCACGCTAAAATACCTTACTTAGACAACTCACATTTACGTCCTCTATTGCCACGGAACCAGATTCAATAAATGGAACCCAAAAGCCGGTGCTGGAAAGATCCGCGCTAAACTAGTATTCTACAGAATAGCGCTTAGAATGGATTCCCATGCTCAACTTTAGGTGCCTGCTGAAACCTGGTGTAAATGCCACCACCTTATTTGGGGGAGTTTGGTGTACAAATCACAATGTTCTATAACTTCTAAGTGCCCATGTTATAGAATAGCAATTAGGGCAGATATACACACATTTAAATTGATGCCAATTAACTCCAATTACTAACACCTCATTAATTAATTTCTATGCGCATCTGCCCTGCACGCCCAAATTTGGGTAACCCGTATAGAATCTGGGGGATGATATTAAGTGGGTGCCCCTAAATGTTGCTATGTAAATGATGAGCAACAGAACAGCAGAGTTGACAAAAACAAGCCCCAAGAGCGCTATGGGCTAGATTCTATATATGGCGCCTGAAAAATCCGCAGGTGTATTCTCCAAAGTATGCCTACAAAATGTATTGCAAATACCTGCATCTAAATTTACACGCGTAGCCCCAACATTCTATAATTATGCATGTAACTCAAAACCACGCCCCCAATCCACCTGAAACACCCATGGCCCTCGAATTTTCATGCCCCCTTTTTTGGGCCACATGTAAAGTTTACGCGTGCATCCCATGCCTAAATTTATGCATGTAAATACCAATTATATCTAAGAGGCCTGTTTCCAACAGAAAGGAAACGGGAGCTAGCAAGGTTCCAGGGCCCCCTCTCCCCTCCTCACCCCCACCTCCTCCACCCCCTCTCCCCTCTCTTGTCTCAGGACCCCCTCTCTCGTCTCAGGACCCCCTCCCCCCTCCAGTCCGATGGCCCCAGTGCCGTCCGAGTTCCAGGCCCCCCCTCTCCTCTGATATCTTCGCCCCCCGTCTCCTCCGATTTATGCCACCCAGCGCCTCCCTCCCTCTGTCTCTGTGGCCTCCGAGTGCAAGGAGGACGTGTGCAGGTGTTCCAGCCCTTCGTAAGTGGCAGCTGCTGTTTAAAACATTTTACCTCCTGCTCAGCCGGCAACAGTGAAGTCCAGACGCCACTTCAGACAGGCTGTGGTTTTGCTTCTGTTTCAGCTGTTCCTCTGGTCCCGCCCTTCCGTAAACAGGAAATGAGGGCAGGACCAGAGGAACAGCTGAAACAGAAGCCAAACCACAGCCTGTCTGAAGCGGCATCTGTACTTGCTGGACTTCAGTGTTGCCGGCCGAGCAGGAGGTAAAACGTTTTAAACAGCAGCTGCCACTTACGAAGGGCTGGGGCACCCGCACACGTCCTCCTTGCACTCAGAGGGCACAGAGACAGAGGAAGGGAGGCACTGGGCGGCGGAAATCGGAGGAGGGGGGGCGTGGAACTTGAACGGGAGTGGGGCCATCGCGGCCTGTGGAACTCGGACAGATGGGAGTGGAAGGAAGGAGGGAGGGAGGGATGGAGAGAGGGAGGTAGGGGATCATGGAACTCGGGGGGGGGGGGGGGCGTTTGTTTACTCACCTCCGGTGGCTGCTGCTGGGTTCCCTTCCCTCTCACTTCCCATTGGTCCGCCCTGCGACATCATCCCCAGGGCGGACCAATAGGAACTGTGTTACGAACCCAGGCAGCCAGATGGAGGTGCAAATTATTATATAGGATTAGTGCCAATAATTGCTTGTTAAAAAGCCAATTATTGGCACTAACTGGCTTGTTATTCATTAGGGGGCAAGTGTGTTGCACACCTAAGTTATAGAATACTGCTGAGCGCACGGTTATCACGTGTGCACTTCCAAAAAGATCAATCTGGACTTCCAGAGTTGTTTAATGGGATTCATTCTTATGATCCAACAAACATCCTCAGGTATACCAGAACAAACTTACAGCTTGTAATCTTCAGGTAGACCCTAGTCAGGTTCCTCCAGACTACTTGTAGCTTAATAAATGCTGAAAGAGCTAGATATTCCCCAAATCTGTCCAGATCCTCTATGTTCTGTACCTCTCCCCAATTTCTCTTTTCTGTCAGGCCTATGCACTCTTTGCTCATGACCTAGCTAACCATCAAAAGAAACAGCTCTCTTCTGCTGCTTCGAGCCCCCTCGGCAATCAGAACAATCTTGGACAAGACAAGACCCCGGAATTCTGCCTCCATTACTTTACTTTATCACACAGCAGAGTTTCCAGAAATGTTTTTCATGGCAGTGTGAGGTTTTCCAGGATTCTAACCCATGACCATGTATTACAAATACTAGAGACTTGTGGCTGAGCCGCAGAGGTCGCTGAGCTGTAACCCAAGTTTGACAAAACATGAATTCCAGTAGCAGAAAGATATGCCTACTCCTTGGCTGAGTCCTTGGATCAGCAAGAAGCATGTCTAAGCAGTGATCATAGATAAGTTGAGCTAGGCAGACACATCATTGCTGGTACAACAGTTTTGGTGGCCCTGTGTTTGCTGCTACGCAGCTCCTAGTTATATTGCCTAGTAGATCGTTTTTCTCTGAAAGTGCTTTGTTCTTCGTTCTACTTCGTGCCTGGTTTTTCTGCTCCATACCCAGTTCCTGAACCACATCTGGTTCCTGCGCCATGCCTGCACTGCTCCATCCTGCCTCGGGCCTAGCTGCTCCTGTATTTTTTAGGATCAATTTATCCCTCCCAATATGGTGGTTCACCCACCAATACCTAGGAAGAAACAAATCACCCAAGGCTGCATCAGTTAGGAGTTTTATTAGATACCTTATTTCTTACCAAGTATTTGTACAATTAGCAGATCAGTGATATCTCACTGGGAGTACGGGACATTGCTATACAAAAGTACTGCTATATCTGAGACTCCAAATTATATATAGGCAATCAAATACTTTTATTTATTATTCTCCAAGTATATGTACAATCAATTGCTTATGGGAGTACAGTACCACAGCTACACATAGGTGCTCTCTGTGTCTGAGTCTCTAATGTTTTATTTTAGGGTCTTTTTCACCCTCACCCCAAATCACCAGCTAAAGTCAATTTGCAGATACAAAAGACTCAAGATTACTTATGAGAAAGCAATAGGATTTATTCCAATTGATTGGTTTCTCATGGGAGGGCAGCCCTGCTTGCACAAAGGTACTGGCTGTGACTGTCTCTCCCAATTGAAGTAGGAAGTACAATCATTTTTATATGTCCATTCAGGATACAGATAATATGGCAATAAGCACACCTATGATAAGTACGCTTAGGCTCAGACTCAGTCAAACTCAAATCCAGAAGTTTTTGAAAAGTAGAATGTCTACTGCTATAATGTAAGTAATTCACTGTTTGATGTGTGTTCATTAATTACAATTAAACCATTTTTATTTTTCTGCCCTCTTTTTTGCCTCCACAAATATGGTAACCCTATGTAGACCACAACCTACTCTCTGTCCTCAGATGGGGTGAATCACCCTTCTCAAAATGTCTGGATATACTGCTGAAGATATTA
Source organism: Microcaecilia unicolor (assembly GCF_901765095.1). NCBI lineage: Eukaryota > Metazoa > Chordata > Amphibia > Gymnophiona > Siphonopidae > Microcaecilia > Microcaecilia unicolor. The sequence goes on along the minus strand of NC_044031.1, from coordinate 37,725,586 downwards.
CGTGAAATATTCAGGTTTGATTTAAAAATGTAAAGTGTAAGTCACTAATATTGCAATTGCGCTTGAGAGGGAAATAGATGAACTCATTCATGTGCGTGCTCCGTACCTATCAAGCTAATAATCTACTAACAAGCATGAAGTGGCTGTTAACTGATCTGATTTATATTCCCGATGTTTCTTGCACCAAATCCAAGTCTGCACAGACACTGGTGAATGAAGCAGGAGATTGCCTGCTTGACTATTACCAAGGACTGCATGGCAACAAGACCTCTGTGGATCAAAGTATCAACCTCAAGAGCAAAGTTCATCCCATCAGCTGACAATAGAGTAGTGAGGGAAAAAAAAATCCTAATCAATCATTTGTACTTTTCAATACAAATCAGAATTTTTTTCCCCCAGCCTTTTCTTTCTCTTTGCCTCAGCAACCTACCTAGACTATGGGTTCGTTGGGGCAGGGTTCACTTATACTTCCATGCAGCCCCTGGCTTAGGGCATATGAAAATAACCAAGTAGGTCTCTGCACACAGTGAAGGTGCTCTAAAGTCTTGTGCATGTGTATCCAGCAGGCTCCCCCGATTAATGCCGCTGTATATTTCATTGGTAATTTTAAGGTAGGAGCTACAAGCTCAGCTACTGGCGCACGGCTCTACCGCGTAGCTTTCTGCATTGACCTCCCAGGCCCTGATGCTCAAAAGTCACCATTAAATACCGTGTGCGTTTATATCCATGGTTGAATTTACCGATTTTGAAATAGCGATTGATGCTCAAAGGAAACTGCATACAAATGAGATGCGTGGAAATTCTGCAAGCAACTCCGTTGGGAAGTGCTCGGTAAACACAGATGTTCTACGCACGTCCAGGAAAAAAAATGCGACAACCACTTCGTAGGTGTGCGTCCAGTGATGTCATATGGAGTTTCCTTTTTATATATGGAAGACACATATATACCGTGTTTCCACGAAAATAAGACACTGTCTTATATTAATTTTTGCCCCCCAAAATGCGCTAGGTCTTATTTTCAGGGGCTGTCTTATTTTTCAGGGAAACATCGGGGTTGGCCCGCCCGCCCTCCGTCGCTCCCGGAACTAACCTTAAATGCCTCCTTTCAGCTTCGCAGCAAGCAGCAGCAGGGCAGGCAACTCCTTCCTTCCATGTCCCACCCTCGCCTGATGTAAAGTCCGCGAGGGCGGGGCACAAAAGGAAGGAGAGGTCTGCCCTGCTGCTGCTTGCTGCGAAGGTGAAAGGAGGCGTTTAAAGTTAGTTCCGGGAGCAACGGAGGGCGGGTGAAGGGGGGGCCCGGCGACCTTGAGTGGGGGGGGGGGGGGCGGCCCGGGGGCGGCCTTGTCCGGCTCTCGGCGGCCCTGCTTTCAAACAAAAATTTGCTAGGTCTTACTTTCGGGGGAGGCCTTATATTTAGCAATTCAGGAAAACCTCTACTAGGTCTTATTTTCGGGGGATGTCTTACTTTCGGGGAAACAGGGTATATAATACACACACATGGCACATATTAAAAAATGCAAGCAGACTGCTCCACTTTAATTGATTATTTCTTACACTCCACTTTGGACTTTCCATTTACAGACAACAGACTTGTATTTCTTCATCCACTTAAAGAGAAATGGGAGTCAACTAGGTCTACTGAATTATGGAACTCTTTACCACAATATCTTAGATTAGAAAAATCCTATCGGCTGCTTTGAAAACACTATTCTGTAACACTACACGCATCTTTTGTCAACGCCCCTGACCCGTCCATGCCCCTCCCATGGCCATGCCCCCTTTTGAATTGCAAGCGATTCAATTTTAGCGCATTGGTGCCAATTAAGTGTTTGCTAAGTCCAATAATTCAATCATTGGGGCCTTTTAACTAATTATTTTGGGTGCCAATCTGGGATTCACACCTTATTTTGGATGCCTGAATTTGGGCAGCCATTATAGAATCCAGGGGTTGCTGCCTCCTATTTAAGAGGCACAAAGTGCTCCTGCATTCACCCTGCTTTAACCAAGGGACGCACAGTAATACAAATGCGCTAATTCAGTGGTTCCCAAACCTAGTCCTGTAGGCACCCCAGCCAGTCTGGTTTTCAGGGTATCCACAATTAATATTCATGAGCTAGATTTGCATGAGGTGGTGATAGTGCATGCAAATCTCTCTCATGAATATTCATTGTGGGATATCCTGAAAACCAGACTGACTGGGGTGCCTCCGGGACCAGGTTTGGGAACCACGGCGCAAACTGGTTAACGCTTCCACGCTCACGACACTTCCTTGCAAAAAATATTTATTAAAAATAGTTAACGAGCACTTAGTGCGTTCAAACAGGCAAAATACCGCAAAACGCTTTAATGTCTCCCCCTAGTAAATGGGCCACAAAGGTAGGTTTCACAGCACTGTTCTAGGAGGGTGTAGTGAAGTCACTATGATTGCTGAGTTTATTTATAAAAATGTCAGGGAGGGGCTGTGGGCTTCAAGGTCAATTAGGGGCTACAAGGCTGAAGGTTCACCTAGAATGCCTAATACCTTTGCAGTAGTCCTGAACAAGGGGATGTTAAAGTCATGGGATGAACAGGGAGATCATCAGAAAGCACCTAGTGAGAAGAAAAAGGAGATAGCGAGAAAGAGACAGATAGAAAGAGTTACTGAAGTAATAAAAAAAAGAAAAATGAGAGGGACAGAGAGAAGAAAACAAATGGACAGTGAACAGAAAGAAGAAATGTGAGGGACAGAGAGCCAAAGGAAGACAGATGCAGGAAGAAGGACAAAGTTGTTGGAGGGAGAAGATCTCTCACAATCTTAACATTTTACAACCAAGTGCTAGGTCTCTGACTTGTAATTCATTAATTCTGGCTGTTCCACCTATTACACAAATTAGATTTAAAGCTATTTTTTCCTCATTCATTTCATATTCTTGCGGTTCAGCTCTGGAATCACCTTCCTGCTGGTCTTCATCTTTCAAGGCATCTTTTAAAATGTCCTAAGGCTCTGAATACTCACTACAGTGTAATTAAGGATTTATATGTTTTTAGTACATTTTTGATTACTATTTGTAATTCCTGAGGATTGCTATCAGTTTTTTTAAATTCTTTTGTACACCGCCTTAAATCCTAGTTGGAGAGCTGGTGGTTTATAAGTCCCTTTGTAATGTAATGTAATGGGAGATTGAAAGAAAAAGATCAAGTTCCAAGATAGATATCCAGGAAAAAGGAAACTGGAAATAGAGGAACTGAGTTCGATTCCCACTTCAGGCACAGGCAGCTCCTTGTGACTCTGGGCAAGTCACTTAACCCTCCATTGCCCCATGTAAGCCGCATTGAGCCTGCCATGAGTGGGAAAGCGCGGGGTACAAATGAGACTATTGGAGATTCTACATAGAATGTTGCTATTCCACTAGCAACATTCCAACATTGAATGTAGAAGGCTGCGTAGGCTTCTGCTTCTGTGAGTCTGACGTCCTGCACGTACGTGCAGGACGCCAGACTCACAGAAACAGAAGCCTGCGCGGCCACATTGGTGATCTGCAAGGGCCGACTTCTACATGGAATGTTGCTACTATTGGAGATTCTACATGGAACGTTGCTATTCCACTAGCAACATCCATGTAGAAGCCTGCGCGGCCACATTGGTGATCTGCAAGGGCCGACTTCTACATGGAATGTTGCTAGTGGAATAGCAACATTCCATGTAGAATCTCAAATAGTAGCAATAGTGGAGGAGTGGCCTAGTGGCAGTGCTTTTTTTGTGCCGGTACGCAACGGTACGGTGTACCGGCACCTTTTTTTTGCCCCCCCCCCCCCCCCCCCGCGACACTCCGGGCGAGTCCTGCACTTAGTTTTTTTTTTTTAAGACTCAGAACGTGCGAACGATGCAGCCGGCAGCGATTGAAAGAGGCTGTCTGGACTGGCGTCTGCGTCGGAGCTTCCCTCACCCTCTGCGAGTCCCGCCTTCGTTGTTACAACTTCCTGTTTCGCGGGACTCGCAGAGGGTGAGGGAAGCTCCGACGCAGACGCCAGCCCAGACAGCCTCTTTCAATCGCTGCCGGCTGCATCGTTCGCACGTTCTGAGTCTTAAAAAAAAAAAAAAACTAAGTGCAGGACTCGCCCGGAGTGTCGCGGGGGGGGGGGGGGGGGGACGATTGGGGAGAGAAAGAGGGAAACCAACAGAGGGAAGGATTGGGGAGAGAGGGAAAGAGGGAAAACAACAGAGGGAAGGATCGGGGAGAGAGAGAAAGAGGGAAACCAACAGAGGGAAGGATTGGGGAGAGAGGGAAAGAGGGAAAACAACAGAGGGAAGGATCGGGGAGAGAGAGAAAGAGGGAAAACAACAGAGGGAAGGATCGGGGAGAGAGAGAAAGAGGGAAAACAACAGAGGGAAGGATTGGGGAGAGAGGGAAACCAACAGAGGGAAGGATTGGGGAGAGAGAGAAAGAGGGAAACCAACAGAGGGAAGGATTGGGAAGAGAGGGAAACCAACAGAGGGAAGGATTGGGGAGAGAGGGAAAGAGGGAAACCAACAGAGGGAAGGATTGGAGAAAGAGGGAAACCAACAGAGGGAAGGATTGGGGAGAGAGGGAAAGAGGGAAACCAACAGAGGGAAGGATTGGGGAGAGAGAGAAAGAGGGAAACCAACAGAGGGAAGGATTGGGGAGAGAGAAAGAGGGAAACCAACAGAGGGAAGGATTGGGGAGAGAGGGAAAGAGGGAAACCAACAGAGGGAAGGATTGGGGAGAGAGAGAAAGAGGGAAACCAGCAGAGGGAAGGATCAGGGAGAGAGGGAAACCAACAGAGGGAAGGATTGGGGAGAGAGAGGGAAACCAACAGAGGGAAGGATGGGGAGAGAGAGGGAAAAACAGATGGAAGGATTGGGGAGAGAGGGGAAAAACAGATGGAAGGATTGGGGAGTGGGGAAAAACAGATGGAAGGACGGGGAGAGAGGGGGAAAACACAGATGGAAGGATTGGGGAGAGAGGGAAAAACAGATGGAAGGATGGGGAGAGAGAGGGAAAACAGATGGAAGGATGGGGAGAGAGAGGGGGAAAAACAGATGGAAGGATGGGGAGAGAGAGGGGGAAAAACAGATGGAAGAATGGGGAGAGAGAGAGGGAAAACGGAAGGATGGGGAGAGAAAGAGGGAAGACGCTGGATGGAAGAGTGCAGAAAGAAATAGGGGAGACACTGGAAGGATGGGGAGAGAAAGCAGAGCTGCTGGATGGAAAAGGGGAATAGAGAAAGATTGGAGAATAAGAGGAAGGGGCATGGGGAGAACAAGGGTGAGGAAAAGATGAAAAGCCACAGGTAGATGAAGGAAATTAAAGAATGGATAGTAAGAATGAATTAAATCTGGACAGAGAGAGAGCCTGAAAAATATTGAGGAAAGCAAAGAAAAAGGAGACAAAAATGACAAATGGCACAGAAGAGTTAAGCGAAAACAAAGGAAAGCAGAATCACAGACTGGGACCAATATGAAAAGAAAAACAGTCACCAGACAACAAAGGTAGAAAAAAATCATTTTATTTTCATTTTAGTGTTTGTAATATGTCCAATTTGAGAATTTACATTGGCTGTCTTATTTTGCACTGGGTATACTGGAGCTGTAAGAGCTTACAGAGATTATTTATCATGAAAAAAAATCACGTTATTTTTTTCTCCTATAGTACTATAATATTTTCAATGATGTCTGTTTATATGCGCCATGGCTGGTATAGGGGGTGTGGTTAATGTGGGTGTGGCTATCATAGGGGTGGAGCCATATGTGGTGACCCCGCCCATAATGAGTACCGGCACCTTTTTTTCTACAAAAAAAGCACTGCCTAGTGGTAATGGAGGAGTGGCCTAGTGGTTAGGGTGGTGGACTTTGGTCCTGGGGAACTGAGGAACTGAGTTTGATTCCCACTTCAGGCACAGGCAGCTCCTTGTGACTCTGGGCAAGTCACTTAACCCTCCATTGCCCCATGTAAGCCGCATTGAGCCTGCCATGAGTGGGAAAGCGCGGGGTACAAATGTAACAAAAAAAAAAAAAGCGGGAGAGTATCTGAAAGAGGCAAAGAGGAAAAATGGGAAATGAGTAAAAGAGATGTAATGCCACCTAGTTTCAGTGTAATAGCTGGGATTGTGTCACGGTGGTCAAGGAACATAAGAATAGCCATACTTGGCCACACCAATGATTGATCCACCTAGCTCAGCATCCTGTTTCCAATAGTTGCCAATCCAGGTTACAAGGATAAGCTGGTTTAGCCCTGAGGCAGAGCACACTTCCACTAAAATGCACTACAGACGTTTAAATACCTGCGTTAACACGTTCTGGATGTGCGGGAACCCCTGCATCACTCAATAGGAAGAGATTTGCATCACCTCTTTCGAACAAATAAATATGCTTTTATTGCACAGGAAGGGAAAGCATTGTAAATGTTAAAAGTTAACTGTTGAAATATAGCAGCAATAATAAAGTGCCTACAAGTTAAAAACAGTTAAAATAATTAAAATGTCTGTGCTAAAATTCCACCACTGCGTACTAAAGACGCAGCTGTGGAATTTTAGCAGAGACATTTTAATTTTTTTTAAATGTGCTTAGGGGTCCTTTTACAAAGGCACGCTGAAAATGGCCTGTGGTAGTATAGACACGTGTTTTGGGCGCACGCAGAATCATTTTTCAGCGCACCTGTAAAAAAATGCCTTTTATTTTTGCCAAAAATGGATGTGCAGCAAAATGAAAATTGCCCAGCATCCATTTTTGGCCTGAAACCTTACCGCCAGCCATTGACCTAGCCAAACATGGTAACTAGGCAGTAATGATCTAAGTGCGTCAAATGTCACTTGACACACGTCCGAAAATACAAATTATTTTTTGGACGCACACCAAAAATGAAATTACCATGGCTGGGCGGTAACTCCATTTTGGCGCGCGTTGGGTGCGTGTAGACATTTACGTGGCTTAGTAAAAGGGCCCCTTAACTTCTTCCAGGTTTTCCAATGCTAACCAAGATGTGTGACAAGGCAAGCCCCAGAGATTTCCCAGTGCAGCAGTTGAGCCCAGAACTACGGGTCCCAGAAGCCCTTGCAAGAATGAGTGAGGAGAGTAGTCCTAAAAAGATGGAATGGATTCCCAGTCCCAGCAGGGGGAGCAATGGCTCGAGGCAGGGTGAGCCTGTTACTCCCTTCCCCACTAGAGGGCGAGGGAAGGCTGAAGCTCAGTTTCCCTGGCTTCGCCATCAGTATATAATTCCCCCCAGCTGTGAGAAGGGGAGAGCAGATTTCCTGGAGGCTCTCAGTCACCAGGAGAGAGGGGAGACAAATGGAGAGAGAGATTCCATGGAGTATGTGGAGGAAGGAAGTAGCCTGCCACTAGAGCTGCCTAAGGGAGAGAAGCCAGCTACCATGGAGTGGGAGAATTCAAAGGTTGCCCTGCCCAGCATTTGAAGGCAGTGGAGGAGGCCACACCGGGTGTGGTGCTGAGAGGTGGGAGAAACTGCCAACCCTGCTACTGACAGGGTTCCCTCTGTGCTGTGAAAAGGCAGGTGATTTGGGGAAGTGTGCTGAACTGGAAAATGTGGGATACAAATGCAATAAATAAATAAACTCTTACTAAACCCTTCTGAAGGAGGGGGAAGGGAAAGCTAATGCCCTAATAGAAGATCAGAGGTCTTGAGGAATTGAGTGTTTGCTGAGGGATTTTGGAATCTGTATTCTGGACTGTACCTTTTTTTTCTTTTGAAGATTATCTTATGAGGACTGTACCTTTTGTTTTGAAGAATATAATTATGATTTTTGGTATGAAATTGCCTTGATAATAAAATACTTTGGCCCTGAGTCCCAGTATCAGCAGAATTCTGTCCTGAAACCCTGGGAGCCCCGCAGGCTTGCTGGCTCCACCCAAAAGGAAGAAGCGGACCCCCCCCCCCCCCCCTTTACAGGTGTTTATATTCAATGGAACCCCGCCCCAACCAGAGACATCAGATAAGTGTTTCCAAATGCATTTTCAAACTTTATATGCACTTTTAACCTTAAAAATATGTTTCTTTGTTTTGTCTTCACAGCACTACTGCAATCAGAGACGACGGGACCTCTGCTCCACTTCAGGTAGTTAAACCAGTTTCCTAAAATGTAACCTAATAAAGTGCCCCAGAACTGTGAACCTCCCTCCAAGAAGTGTGTGTCCCACAAAAATGCAGTGCAATTCCCAGATCCCCGAGTACTCAGCCCTAAAGTATTGAAGTACCAAATTTTCCAAAGATATAGGAAAAAGTTGTTTTTAAAGTGCGCACACACAAAAAAACAACATAAACAAAACTTATCTTCCCAATGCTTTCTTAATCATTGGATACCTCTCCTCACTCTCAGACACAGGAACACCCCAGCTGCAGCAATCAGAAACCGGAATCAGGAATCAGCCGGGTCAGGATCAGGAGCCTCAGCATCAGCTCTAGATGATGGCTGGTAGAAAATCTGTCCCTGCAGCCTTGCTCTACAGGTGCCCGTTGTTTTTAAATCAGGGCAAGGAATTTGTCCTGTCCCAGGTCTGTCAATTCCATAGCCTCAAAGCTCTTGACCTGACTGACAGCATCAAGTTCAGGCTTTCAAATGCTCAGCCTTGCAATTCAGGCTTCCCAAAGGCTCAACCCTGGCTTTTCCTGACTGTACCTGACCACCAGGTAACCACAGGCTTCAAGAGCAGCGCTGCACTGCTCAACAGCACCATCCCTGTGGGGAAAAAGCAAGGAAAATATAGTAACACTCATCAAATCCTGAAATTTACTCTTTTAAATGATCAAGACCCCCACCTGTACTCACTTCCCCAAGGTCTGGCTCTTGTATCAGGCTGTTACCTCAAAGCCTTCAAAATTCGGGAAAATTCCCGCCGAATCCACCTCCAAGCAAGCTGAACTCAGAACCTGTAACCAAAAAGCCACTACCACACTCTCTTTCCACCCTAAAATCCTCTCAGGGTTACCTCTGAGCTCAGCCCATCTGGATTAAATCGCCAAATAAATTCTGGGGTTTTACCAAGCCACCACTCAACCTCTCAAAACTCAATTATTCTGAGCTCATTTAAAATAAAAAGACCCCTCTCTGGCGCCTACTCTCCTAGCAGCAACCTACCCGGACCAGCGCTAGCTCCTAACTGATCCAACGCCTTGCTGTAACAACGTTGACCCTACTGGCATCACCTGACCCTTGCCAGCCAATCAGCACCTGGCATTCGAAACTTAGTTTTTCCAGAAGTATGGAATTCAAACTTTTAGAGTTCTCATCTTGATTTTGAAACTCCAATTTCCCATTGACTATAATGGGAAATTTTCCTCAATTTTTCACAAATATTAATGTGAAACGCTGCCCTCTCACTATATAGTCTCAGCACATCCAAAGTCCCTCCAATTTTAAATTTTAACAATAAACATTTTCATGGATGTCAAAAATGACCAAAAATCATACCAAAACTGATGGCCACATGAAAAACCACAAAAAATTCCACCCTAAGGGCTATAGTTGACAGAACCTCAAAGTGCACACTTTAAAAACCGCCAGCCCTCTGCACCTAAAATTCCCACTCCTCAGGCATAGATATAGTTTTTTCCAAGGCTCACCTACAGGGAACCCCCTAGGGAACCCTTATTTTATCATCCTCACTTTAATATTCCCTTATCTCTTGTTTGTCCTGTTTCTGTCCTAATTAGATTGTAAGCTCTGTCGAGCAGGGACTGTCTCTTCATGTTCAAGTGTACAGCGCTGCATACGTCTAGTAGCGCTTTAGAAATGATAAGTAGTAGTAGTAGTAGTAGAAGAGACCCCAACTACCAAAATTGTAACTTTTAGAATTTTCCCCAGAGGCCCAGCAGACGAGACCCCCCAAACCACATTTTAAAATAAAAATAAGTAACTCAGAGGCCCAGAGGACCTCTTGCCTGGCTCCCAATGGGCTGGGAGGGTCACCTCTATACTTTAATTTGGCGATGGACTCCCCCACGACATCAGGAGCTACCTGCAACTGGATGGGGCAGCTCCCCATGCCTCAAAACTACTCAAGGCTCCGGATTTATTCTGGGCCTACCAGAGCTCCAGGTGCTTGCTGCACATGTGCTGGAGCTCCAGAGGCCAGGCCTCAAACAGGCCATTTTCCTCCCCCCTCATATGCGGCAGATGCACCTTCGTGGCAGGTTGTGTCTGCTGTGGCTGGCTGCCCACAAGTCCCAGACCCAGAACGTCCCAACATGATACCACCACTCTAGATCGGACCAGAACTGACCCGGAACCAGCAGCACCCGCTCGGAGCCACAAAACACCCCCAGGCAGGTAAAAGACTCCTGTTTATAGAGGAAACCCTCATATAAAGAAATAAAGGGAATGTAAAAGAGAGGGTAAGAGACAACATATGGAGTTGTAGAGGGTACTTAACTAACCACAGCATTTGATGAGTGGCTGCTTTATTTCTGCAGAGCTCAGCTGAAGTCCAAAAAAAAAAAAAGCTATCTTCCAAAAATAGCATGTCCCCGCTACTGCCACATGTCACATGTAGGGCAAACCATTAACAGGCACTGTCAAACTAAAGAAGAGCTGCGGGTGTGAGCAGGGCTCCGTCACACCTCATAGGAGAGGAGCACCAAGTGTGAAAGATAGATCTGTCACAATTGTCTCTGTTGTACCTCATAGGAAAAGAACTCCCGGTATGAGAAAGGGCTCTGTTACGTCTATCACTGGCCATTGTTAGAAACAGGATACTGGGCTTGATGGGCCTTTGCTCTGTCCCAGTATGGCTGTTCTTATGACCTCACAGGACAGAAGCTCTGCCAGAAGATTCTGTCACACCTGTCACTGTGAGACCTCACAGAAAAGGAGCTCAGAGAGCTCTCCCACACCCAGGCTTACCTGGAATCCCTGGTGGTCCAGAGGGGGTGCTGGGGGCAGGAGCAAAATCCGCTTACTCCTGCCCCTAGGGGCTGCCACAGCAAAATGGCTCCGCAACCTCTAGTAGCAGCCTCACAATACTTGGTACTTGGATCAGAGGGGGTGATTCCATGAGTGGAATCAGAAGGCCTGGACCATATAAAAAGTTATGTGGATCCTGGCCGACAGGCTTTTTTGTTTGGGGGAGCCCAAGCTCCACCCCAACCCTTCCATACCAGCCTAGTCCCCTCCTATGGCATCCAACATATCTCTCCTTCCCTTTGTCCCTCTCAATACCCCCCCCCCCCTATGGTGCCGAGCATTTCTCTCCTTCCTTCCTCCCATCTTAGCCAACATTTCTCTCTTTCCCTCCCTTTTAACTCCTCATGGTCTACCGCATCTCTCTCCCTCCCTTATGGTCTCCAGGACCTCTCTCGTTCTCTTCCCCTTCAGCATCTCTCCATCCCTTCTCTTGTCCCCTACCTGTAGTGTCCAGCATTCCACCCGCCATTGTCTCCAGCATCTCTCTCCTTCCCAACCCCTCCATGTTCTGTAGCATCTCTACCCTCCCCTATGGTGTCTAGCATCTCTTTCCTTCCCTCCCCCTCCTCTCTTCAACATCTTCTTCCCTCCTATGCCCCCTGTCCAGTATCCCACCCAATCCATTGTCTTCAGCATCTCTCTCCTTCCCTCCCTCTCAACCCTCCATGGTCTGCAGCATCTCTCCCCTCCCCTCCCTTCTTCAGCATCTGTCTCTTTCCCTCCCCCCTCTGCTTGTGGTGTCCAACATTCCACCACCCCTCATGGTCTTCAGCGTCCCTCTCCTTTCCTCCCTCTCAACCCCCAATGGTCTTCAGCATCTCTCCCTTTCCATCTCCTCCCCATTCTAACTTCGGCATCCCTCTCCTTCTCTTCTCCCCACTCTGCCTGTGATATCCATCATTCAAACCTCCCCCATCTTCAGTATTTTTGCTTCTTCCTTGCTCTGTCCACGAGGTATTTATTCTTACTATGCTCCCCTGGAGTGGCAGCTCCATAAGCTACATTGGAGACATCGTAGGGCCTTCAGAAGCTCAAGGCCTGCCAGCTTCTGCCTCCTCTGAACTTTCAATTTTGGAGGGGATGGAAGCTGGTCAGCTAGCCTTGAATATGTGCAGATGCAAGGTAAGAGAAGAAAGGCCTCATGAGGAGAGAGAAAAGGTAGCAAAATTTAGAGGGGGTTCCATGACACCTGTGCCTCCCCCTGTTCTGGGGCCTATACCGGCCAATAATCAGCCAGGGCTCACATAACTGACTTACGTGGACCCCAACTGAATATCATCAGAGACCTGGCATAAGCTCCAGCGGCCAGGATAGCAACAATTAGCCCTGGATATTCAGTGCCAGTGCCTGGGCATAACCCAACACTGAACATCCGGGGCTAATTTGACTGCTTGCAGCTGAATACTGACCCGATAGTGGGCATCTACCATTAGTATTAACTTTTAAGCCTTCCATTAGGGGACCCTTATCAGTCTGTGTGCTCATATAAAAGAGGAGTGGCATTTATACCCCACATTATCTCAAATAACATTCAAGTAAGTAGCAATGTAAAATTCTAGTATCATATAACTTACAGACTAGAAAATATAACATGTCTATAAAAATAATACTTAAGAACAAAGAGTAAATACAGACGTAGTTGCAGATTTAACAGGTATAGTTTGAAGGTTAACTATTTCAGTTGTTGGTGGTCAATCTCATCAGATGGGTTTTCAACAGTTTTCGAAATGAGAGATAGTCTTCAATTTCACGGAGTTGCTTGGTTAAAGTGTTCCATTTGGTTGCACTTTGGTATGAAAATCCAGCATTGTGGATAGTTTTATATTTGATTTTATTACATTTAGGGTCGTGTAATATCAGAAAGTCTCTGGAGGATTTTTCCACATTACGTGTAGGTAGTTCTATAAGATTCTGCATGTAGGATGGGGATGCACTATAAATTATTACCGGCTAGCACTTAGTGGATAGCCAGGTATATCGCATGATATAACCGGCTATCCACCAATATGCTGTACATCACCGGCTAGGTTTGGCAGCTAAATTAGGCTGCCAAAATAGCAGGTATATCTTTGATATCCATGCTCAGCACTGACTGCAGGAGGCAGCCCAGCTACCTCTCATGGTCTGAATAGCGGGCATATTGTGTATGCCTTAGCCTCAAGGTTATCTCTCAGCCCCAGTATTTAAGAGGTCTGCTACACTTGCAGTAGGGGTAGCTAAGTTAAAACACACAAGGTAGGGGCCTTTTGTTATGCGGGGCCATATTTATGAAACCCTTTGCCCCAGGATATAACAAGACAATATCTGTTCTGTCAAAGTGAGAATTAAATAATACTGAAGATTTCAGAATATATAGTGTATGTATTTATAGATACTAATTTACTGGAGGGGACTTAAGTAGGTTCGGTTAATATTGCAATGTGTGTCTCTTGAGTATGTGATTGCAAGAATTCTTATTAAATTTCTAGTTAAATCCACATAGAACTATGCATTTAGAAAATTGTGGAATACAAGAATTGTTGTTATTATTATTATAACAGCACACAACACTAAGGGACCAGTTTACTAAGGTGCGCTAGCGTTTTTAGCAAGCGCTAATAATTAGCGCACGCTAATGCTAGACACCCATGGGAATATTTGGGTGTCTCTAGCATTATCACGAGCTAAAAAGTCTAGCGCGCCTACAGCGCGGCTTAGTAAACAGGGCCCTAAGAGTTGTCTGGTATCACTGGAGAATTCAAGTTTCACCCAGGAGCTTAGGAATTCTCCAGGTATCTTTGTAAAATGTAGTTTGAACCAAGCGAAAATGTTTTCTGTAAGTTTGCTGTTGTCCAACCTGAAATTTCAAGGTTTTATAGAAATTTGTCCAGCCTTGACTTAACACTGCCAAAGCTCCTTCAACAATAGGAATAACCCGACATGGCTTGTTCTGAAGTCTTGCCATTTCTATTGTCAGATCTTCATACTTTGTTAATTTTTCCAATTCTTTGTCTTTAATTGTTGTGTCTCCTGGTACTGTAATGCTGATGAAAATTACAGTATTATTTTCGATTACCGTACTATCGGATGTGTTATGTTCCATATGTCAGTCCCTTTAAATTCAAAAGCCCCATAAAATATTGACTCTTTTCCTTTTCATTTTTTCTACACTTTTTCTAACAAGTTTCTACCAGTTTCCTAAAATGCAGATGAGTTTTACTTTATTATTGTTATTATTATTTTTTTAGTCATGAAAAAGTCAAGATTATTAGTAGTAGCCCAACTAGTAATAACTAAAACTCCTTATCTGCATTTTAGGAAACTGGTACAAACCATGGGGCCCGTTTACCAAGCTGTGTTATTTTTAGTGCGTGGGTTTCCCATGCGCTGAGGTTACTGTATAAAATGATGCAACTTCTTTTTTTCCATTAATGGCCATGTGCTAATTTGGCAATTAGCAGGTGGCCATTACCACCACCTATTTTTTTTAGACGGTAAGGTTTCATGTGATAACCCCATGCTAATTTTTTTTTTTTTTTTTTACATTTGTACCCTGCGCTTTCCCACTCATGGCAGGCTCAATGCGGCAGGCAATGGAGGGTTAAGTGACTTGCCCAGAGTCACAAGGAGCTGCCTGTGCTGCGAATCGAACTCAGTTCCTCAGTTCCCCAGGACCAAAGTCCACCACCCTAACCACTAGGCCACTCCTCCACTCCATTGACAGTGCACATTGATTTGCCTGTGGTAACTGATTAGTACAGGGCACGCCTATTCTCTGTCCCCCCAAACACACTCCCACGCTAAAATATATTTTATATTTTTTAGCGCAGGACTGGTGCGCGCCGATTCCAGCACTACCGCGGAACGCCTGAGCGCATCCTGTGGTAGAGCCTTTTAGTGTGCGATAAGAATGTGTTCATGCTTACCACCATTTAGTAAAAGGACCCCTAGTTTTTTTCTACAGTATATTAATGATAATGAAGGGAGTTAAGGAATGGAGAATTATGGTGCTACTGTTACAGGGACTGGAGGTGAAGGCTTTCCTGGGTTGTTGTTGAAATAAATTACTTTTTATGTATTTCTTTTAGATAAAGTCAGAATATCAAGTATATTCAAATACATAAATTCTAGAAAAGGAGTTACGTGATTGCGTGAGCCAAGTTGGGTGGGAGGCCTTCAAAAAGATACAGCCCAACAAAGGGGAAAGTGAAACAAATCTCCTTTATTAAACAGGCACCGAATCCCATTTCTTCACAGTGCAGTAGAGGAGTGTGGTAGCCGTGTTAGTCCACTCTTAAGGTTATCAATAGAAATCAAACAAAATAAAACATGGAAAAGAAAATAAGATGATACCTTTTTTATTGGACATAACTTAATACATTTCTTGATTAGCTTTCGAAGGTTGCCCTTCTTCATCAGATCGGAAATAGCAAATGTGCTAGCTGACAGTAAATATAAGTGAAGCATCCAAGCCTTTCATTGATATTCTAACAGGATGGGTGTGGAGAGGTGATCACCCCTCCCCTCAACTACCCACACCCATCCTGTTAGACTATCAATTGAATGCTTTGATGTCCCCATGCATACCTCCCACCCACCCTGTTAGACTGTCAATGAAAGGCTTGGATGCTTCACTTATATATACTGTCAGCTAGCACATTTGCTTATTTCCGATCTGACGAAGAAGGGCAACCTTCGAAAGTTAATCAAGAAATGTATTAAGTTATGTCCAATAAAAAAGGTATCATCTTATTTTCTTTTCCATGTTTTATTTTGTTTGATTTCTATTGATAACTTTCACAGTGCAGTAAAATCAAGAACAAAGTTTTCTTAGGCTCAGAGGCAACCTTTAAACAAGCTTGTAAACTACTGATTTTAACGCTACAGTACATACACATATACACATCCACTTACCATACGGATCTGCCTCCCACCATCCTCAAGAACAGTGTCCTTATGACGCTTGTATCAGGCCGGGTAGCTTCTATACACTATGCTGTGGAGACCCACACTCCAGTGTGGCTTTTCTCTTCCCGGGCCTCCCTGAACTGTTCTGGCTCAGGGAATTAATGCCCCTCTGACTCAGCCTCAGCCTCCACCTCGGCAGACTAGCGCCACCTACCGTAAGGTGGCTGAACTATACCAGTAGTGAGGGAGTGCTCTTCCCTATACCATCCACTCTCTCACAGAGTACAAGTACTCCAGCTCGGATATATCCTTAGCAGTAGGAAAAGAATAACCGGGCAGACTGAATGAACCAGAACAAAGAGGGGCTGGAAATAGCATCTATATATATAGAAGATACCAAACGTGACACATATAAAAACGTCTTTTGAGTAAGGAAAGATCTGTTTGTGGTCACATGTAAGTTGTTTATTTTATTTGAAAACAGAGTTATAGCAAATGCTATCTTGACTTCAAGATTTTTTTTAGTTTGTATTTAGATGTAATGCGATCTGAAGAAAAGACGGCAAACTCCGGAAACAGGCAGATCGAGACTGCAGAAACACCATGAAGATGAGTAGTTAATGCTGGGCCTTTTTTGTGTGGGGGTGTCAAATGATATAAAGGATGCATTTGGCACCTGCTGCATGATTTAAGCTAAGTGCTTTTGTGATCGCACACTATGGTGTTTTATGAGTCTAGTGAGAAAGATTGTTTGCAATTATAAAAACTATAAAAATCCAGAAGAGTAAATGATTGATTGGTGTAAGACCAAAGGTTGGGTCTTGTAATGGGATGTCCAATAAGAAGCCCGATAAACTTGAAAAGTCTTCAGAGTTTTCTGATACTCTTTTTGGGTGTATGAATTGGTAGACAATATATTATATTTAAAAGATGTATTTATAGACGAGTCATAATATTATTGTCTTACTGCTTCCTAATTATTGGTATATTGATTTGAGAGCTGTAGCTGTTTACCCTATATATATATAGTTTTGGTTGTTGACTACATGTAGGGTTACCATATGTCCCCTTTTAAGAGGACATGTCCTCCTTTTGAACTTCTTCAGATATGTCCTCCATGTTTTTTAATTTTTGGAAAATATTCTCTTTTTCTTTTATGTGCCTATGATCAACACACCTACCCACATAATGAGAAAAAACATCTCTGGCCTATTAGTCAGTCTGGACACATGGGAGTGCTACAGAGGAAGAAAGGCATTGCTGATCTCCTCTCTCTGTGTCCCTGCTGGTTGAACTGTCAGAGGAATTTTGTTCATGCAGCACAACTTTAAATATATGTCATGCAAAGACTTTCACACAAATTTCAGAAGCCAGCCAAAGTTGTAGAGGGATATCCGCTCTTCTGAAAAGTACACTTGGGCTCAGACTCAGTCAAACTCAAATCAGGAAGTTTTTGAAAAGTAGATTATTGTCTACTGCTGTACTGTATGTCAGTCACTGTTTGATGTGTGCTCATTAACTGAAAGCCATTTACTCATCTGCTATGATTAAATATTTCTTTAGCATAGGTAGCAATCATTTTTATTCTTTTTGTGTCCTCTTTTTTTGTCTCCACAAATATGGTAACCCACACATTGAAGCTACAAAGTAGTAAATTTAAAACGAATCAGAAAAACTATTTCTTCACTGAACATGTAATTAAACTCTGGAATTCATTGCCAGATAATGTGGTAAAAGCAGTTAGCTTAGCAGGGTTTAAAAAAAAGGTTTGGCTAGCTTCCTAAAAGAAAAGTTAATAAGCCATTATCAAAATGGACTTGGGAAAATCCACTGCTTATTTCTGGGATAAGCAGCATGTTTTGGGATCTTGCCAGGTACTTGTGACCTGTATTGGCCACTGTTGGAAACAGGATACTGGGCTTGATGGACCTTTGGTCTGTCCCAGTATGGCAACACATGTAACATATCGATAGAGGTACAACAGCATCTGGCATCCATGGAGTTACCCGCATGGAAGGATCATGATTAAAACCCAATCCTCCATGAGTAAGGGGACAGGTTGTTTTGGTGGTTGCAAGAATTACAATACTTGAATATAACTAGGGCTTACTGTAAATTTAGGGTCATGTTTACTAAGCCGCGCTATAGGCGAGCTAACAATAGAGACACACATAGGAATATAATGGGTGTCTCTATCATTAGTGCACGCTAAAAAGTTAGCGCAGCTTAGTAAACAGAGCCCTTGGGTGCTTATTTTCCAGCTAATTAGGGATTCTTCAAGGGAATAAAAACATAGGTATTTGTTTGACAGATGTTATTGCTGTAGTCCTTTTCCAGTTGAAACAAGAAGTATTGTTCTGCTATGAGGTACCAGCAAGAACCCCTAGAGACTCTACTAAAATGTTATACTTTTAGCCAGGGCTTTTTTTGAGGGGGTATTGAGTACCGGCACCTTTTCCATTGTCTGCTAAAATTGACCCATGGTCCCCAAGTTTTAATAAAAGAGTTCAGGATCTACACAACAATTCTGCCTTGTCATAGATTCTGTGACTGGTTGGGTTGCAGGGGGCCTGGCTATTGTGGGGTGGGTCTCTCAGTGATTACCCCACCCCTGAAGAGTGGTCTGGAATTTGAGTACCGGCACCTTTTTCGCTAGAAAAAAACCCCACTGCTTTTAGCTTAGCTATGACATCACTGGTTGCTGGAAAAAAGGAGCTTCCACAGTATCCAGTATTACAGTTCAGGGAGGAGATTTGTTTTGGAGGGAAAACCTTGGGTTCAATTGAAATCTCTGTTTTTGGCTCCTGCCACCCTAACCGAATGACTTGCATGTAAGAGTAGAATATATCCAGCCCAAAAACTTCAACCATCTAAGCACAAGCAAGAATAAGATACCTGACCACCCTAATCAGGGCAATCCGTAAGGTGAAATACAGTGACAGTAGTCGCTTGAGCTGTGATTGGGCCAGTGGGAATGGGGAATCTGCTACATCCAGTCCTAGGACCAAGGAGTAAAGGAGAAGCTGGGCATAGTTGTGTATTTCTAGAAGGGCGGCCAGGACCACCTATCACCCATTCAGGATCCTGGAACTGCTCCAGAGGCTGAAGAAATACGAAATATTTAGAGAAACAAGTCTCCCGAGGACCATCACACTTCCCACCAGTACCAAGCCACCTAAACACTACTTTGGAGCCTCAGCACCTCTAACTACAAAGACTGTAAATGAATATCATCTTCGATATTAATTTAAACTATTCACTAAACTGTTATTACAGAGAGTGAAGGAGAGGATATTCACATATCCTCAAAGACAGAAAAGGATACAAGAAAGGGAAAAAGATACAAGGGAGAGCTAGAAACCTTGTACATACAGTATTGTTTGGTCACTGCCGCTATTTTTATGGTCCCATTTAATTTTAAATAAATTCACTGGTTCAGAACACCAATACTGGCATGATCTGACTTACTGACTATATGGAGAATGCAGCATTTGTAGACTAACTGCCTATAGCTTCTTGGCATTTGTCGGTCCCATCCTTGGTCTCCACCAAATAATTTCTTTTTTTTTTTGTTACATTTGTACCCCGCGCTTTCCCACTCATGGCAGGCTCAATGCGGCTTACATGGGGCAATGGAGGGTTAAGTGACTTGCCCAGAGTCACAAGGAGCTGCCTGTGCCTGAAGTGGGAATCAAACTCAGTTCCTCAGGACCAAAGTCCACCACCCTAACCACTAGGCCACTCCTCCACTGTTGCTACTATTGGAGATTCTACATGGAATTTTGCTATTCCACTAGCAACATCCCATGTAGAAGTTGGCCCTTGCAGATCACCAATGTGGCCGCGCAGGCTTCTGTTTCTGTGAGTCTGACGTCCTGCACGTACGTGCAGGACGTCAGACTCACAGAAGCAGAAGCCTGCGCAGCCTTCTACATGGAATGTTGCTAGTGGAATAGCAACATTCCATGTAGAATCTCCAATAGTAGCAACATTCCATGTAGAATCTCTAATAGTATCTATTTTATTACATTTGTACCCCGCGCTTTCCCACTCATGACAGGCTCAATGCGGCTTACATGGGGCAATGGAGGGTTAAGTGACTTGCCCAGAGTCACAAGGAGCTGCCTGTGCCTGAAGTGGGAATTGAACTCAGTTCCCCAGGACCAAAGTCCACCACCCTAATCACTAGGCCACTCCTCCACTTTATGTGAGAGGTCCCACCTAATAGTCTCCAGGTTACACCGGGATCCCCCTTACGGTACTGTACATTTGTGTACCTGAGGAGCCTTCACTGTAAAACACAAAAATTGAGTGGAGGTTTCAAGGCAAAAAGTCACAGAAGGGGTGAGAGAGCACTAGGGGGCCCTTTCACTACAGTGCATAGGTGCCTCCAACATTCGTCAAATTGGAAGTACCGCCCAGCTTGGCTGCTAATTGCATTTTTGACAAGCATCCAAAACACGAGGTAGAAAATATTTTCTACCGCGTGGCGCTTACCTGGCGGTAATCAGCAGATTACGCGCATTGCCGCTTACCGCCCGGTTAGCGTGTGAGACCTTACCGCCAAGTCAATGGGTGGTGGTAACGTTTCAGGCCAAAAATAGACACGCGCAGGTTTTAATTTTGCCGCACGTCCATTTTTGGCCACAAAAAAGGGCCTTTTTTTCCAGGCGTTTCTGATAAACGGACCTGCGCGCATCCAAAACATGCGCCTACAACAGCACAGGCCATTTTTAGGCGTGCCTTAGTAAAAGGGCCCCTAGATTAAGTGGTGTTTTTGCTAGTGTTTATCCCATAAAGCCCGCCTCCAAATCTACAGAGGTTAGGATAGTATCAAAATCCTTACCCTGCTTTATGTTTAAAAACATTACCCCCCCCCCAACCCCGATATTCCAGATTCCTTTACCCCACCTTACCATGGTGCATCGATAGGAAGATACAGGCAGGAGTGATGCCACCATTCAAAGTGAGGTCAGCTGAGCTGACTCACAACCCCCATTTGGCTCACACCCAAGAGGCAAAGGGCGGCAGGGCGGCAGCATGTCAGTCATGTCATTTTGAATGATAGTGAGGCAAGGGTGACTGGCACTGCTCCTGTCTGCAATTCCCTGCAGCTGCCCCGGGGTAGGAGTAAAGGTCTGGGGGTGTGATGTTTAAGTAGGGGTGACTTTTACAGATAAGGGTAGCATTACACCCAGGGATCTGGAATACCAGAGCTGGGAGATGTGTGGTAGCCATGTTAGTCCACTCTTAAAGGTTATCAATAGAAATCAAACAAAATAAAACATGGAAAAGAAAATAAGATGATACCTTTTTTATTGGACATAACTTAATACATTTCTTAATTTGCTTTCGAAGGTTGCCCTTCTTCCTCAGGTCGGAAATAAGCAAATGAGGTAGCAGATAGTGTTGGGATACTTCTTTTATGTGACAAGAAATTCTTCTGGTGGTGGGTGGAGGAGGGGAATTAGACCACTTTCTGCTGGGCCTACTGGTCCTTTAAGAACTGTGGTCCCCTTCCACAGTTGCAGCGAGCACAAAGAGGTGCACGTGGGAAAACGAACCCAAACTCTAGCTAAGTGATGCGAGGGTTCGACATTAGGAATCATCGCCCAGGATAAGGATCTAGGTGTCATTGTTGAAGATACATTGAAACCCTCTGCTCAGTGTGTGGTGGCAGCGATGGCTAAAAAATCAAATAGAAAATGTCAGGAATTATTAGGAAAGGAATAGACTTCCTATAATGCCTTTGTATCGGACCATGGTACGACCGCACCTTGAATATTGTGTTCAATTCTGGTCACCGCATCTCAAAGAAACATATAGTGGAATTAGAAAAGGTACAGAGAAGGGCGACGAAAATGATAAAGGGGATGGGATGACTTCCCTATGAGGAAAGGCTGAAGCGCCTAGGGCTCTTCAGCTTGGAGAAGAGATGGCTGAGGGGAGATATGATAGAGGTCTACAAAATAATGAGTGGAGTGGAACGGATAGACATGAATCGTTTGTTTACTCTTTCCAAAAATGCTAGGACTAGGGGGCATGCGATGAAGCTACAAAGTAGTAAATTTAAAACGAATCGGAGAAAATGTTTCTTCACTCAACGTGTAATTAAACTCTGGAATTCACTGCCAGAGAATGTGGTAAAAGCAATTAGCTTAGGAGGGTTTAAAAAAGGGTTGGATAATTTCCTAAAAGAAAAGCCTATAAGCCATTATTAAGATGGACTTGGGAAAAATCCACTGCTTATTTCTAGAATAAGCAGCATATAATCTGTTTTACTGTTCTGGGATCTTGCCAGGCACTTGTGATCTGGATTAGAAACTGCTGGAAACAGGATACTGGTCTTGATGGAACTTTGGTCTGTCCCAATATGGCAACGCTTATATTCTTATATTCTTACTGTTCAGTAAATCTTGCAGGAAGTTCTTCACATCGTTACACGTTGCATGTGTAAGTACGTCTCTCTGATGTTCAAATCCAAGAAACTAAATTGCAGACCTGGCTTTAGGATCCTAAGTTTTTTGCACTTATATTTAGTGACATTTTCAGCTTAAAACTTAAGCAGCTGACTGAAAATTTACTGTAATTTAGGAACAGGGCATTTTTTTTCGCAAGTTGGTCTCTTAGTTACTGTTTTATTCTGTTGTTATGCCGTCGGCTTCAATAACCATATGGTCTAACTGAAGCCTAGGAGACGGACAGGTCCATTCTAACAAGTGGAAAGAAGCTTTTTATAGGGGGAAAGGAAATGGGACTTGATATACTGCCTTTCTGAGGTTTTTGCAACTACATTCAAAGCGGTTTACATATATTCAGGTACTTTGTTTTGTACCAGGGGCAGGGCCGTGCCTAGGGTCTCTGGCGCCCCCCCCGCGCTTTAAATTTACCTCTCTCCGCCTCTGGCTCCGACGTCTGCGCAGCGTCAGTGAAAGCGCTGCCTGTCTGACGTCTCTCCACCAGCCTTCCCTTCACTTGTTCGTTCCCTCTGTGTCCCGCCTTCTTCTGACGTCATTTCCTTGAGGGCGGGACACAGAGGGAACGAACGAGCGAAGGGAAGGCTGGTGGAGAGACATCACACAGGCAGCACTTTCACTGATGCTGCGCAGACATCGGAGGCAGAGCGAGGTAAATTTAAAGCGCTGGGGAATTGGGGATGGAGCGGAGGAATAAGGTTTTTTTAAAAAAATACAACTTGACGGCGCAGCGCCCTTGAAGGCAGGCGCCCCCTGTGGCGCTTACCAAGCTTACTGTGTTGCACGGCCCTGACCAGGGGCAATGGAGGGTTGAGTGACTTGCCCAGAGTCTACTACTACTACTACTACTACTATTTAACATTTCTAAAGCGCTACCAGGGTTACGCAGCGCTGTACAATTCAAACATAGAAGGACAGTCCCTGCTCAAGGAGCTTACAATCTAAAAGACAGGTGTACAATCTAGAGACAAGTGTCCAGTCAAAGACAAGTGTAGAGTCCGACTAATAGGGCATGCTATATTTCACGGAAGGTTAGGTGCCGAAAGCAGCTTTGAAGAGGTGAGCTTTAAGCAGAGATTTGAAGATGGGTAGGGAGGGGGCTTGGCGTAGGGGTTGAGGAAGATTGTTCCAGGCATAGGGTGAGGCAAGGCAGAATGAGCGGAGCCTGGAGTTGGCAGTGGTGGAAAAGGGAACTGAAAGGAGGGATTTGTCCTGGGAGCGGAGGTTACGGGCGGGAACATAGGGGGAGATGAGGGTAGAGAGGTAGTGGGGAGCAGTAGACCGGGTGCATTTGTAGGTAAGGAGGAGAATCTTGAATTGAATGTGGTATCTGATCAGAAGCCAGTGAAGTGACTTGAGGAGAGGGGTGATGTGAGTATATCGGTTCTGGCGGAATATAAGACGTGTGGCAGCATTCTGGACGGATTAAAGGGGGGATAAATGGCTAAGTGGGAGGCCGGTGAGGAGCAAGTTGCAGTAGTCAAGGCGAGAGGTAATGAGAGCTTGGACGAGAGTTCGTGTGGTGTGCTCAGATAGGAAAGGGCGAATTTTGCTGATGTTGAAGAGGAAGAAGCGACAGGTCTTGGCAGTCTGTTGGATATGGGCAGAGGAGAGGGAGGAGTCGAAGATGACTCCGAGGTTGCGGGCAGATGGGACGGGGAGGATGAGGGTGTTATCAACTGAGATAGAGAGTGGAGGAAGAGGAGAGGTGGGTTTGGGTGGAAAGACGAGGAGCTCGGTTTTGGCCATGTTTAGCTTCAGGTGGCGGTTGGACATCCAGGCAGCAATGTCAGATAAGCAGGCCGATACAAAGAGCTGCAGTGGGAATTGAACTCAGCTCCCCAGGATCGAAGTCCACTGCACTAACCACTAGGCTACTCCTCCACTCCAGGAAAATCAAAACTCCATGACCTGAAGTGACCTGGGTTCTCAGAGCAAATAGCACTTTCTTTTTGATGGACTGGAAATGAGTGAAATCCTGCATTACCACGCATCTGGCATAGTGTTACTGAGGTCAGAAAACGTACATCACGTCTTTGAAACAGCTATCGGACTGCTAACATACACTGATATTAATCAGATCGGTCTGTTTACATGTCAGGAGCAGTGCTAGAATCCAGTATTGGAATCTGTCAGCACATGTGATAATGTTACTTATAAAAACTTCTTCAGGATAAACCTAAAAAGCTCTGGAGATAAACACTGCCACTGGCAAAGTGCCTCTTAGTTTTGTCACTGCAGGGACATCCTCGCTTTTTTTTCCCCACTGTCTGCCTCATCTCTACCCGGTAGCCCGCACTCAGAGCACTGGAACAGTCTCTTGGGAGGTAAATCTATAAAGTCGATTCTAATGTTTATACACCAGTTACACAAGTATTTATGTGTGTATGCTATTTATTCATTTACCACTTTTTGTAGGAATTCACTCAAGGCAGCAACAATAAGTCAAACATGGGCAATAGACAGTTACAGCTGTAAAATATTCAGATAACAGTTCAGAGTATGGCACAGTGTTCTACTTATAATGTCAACACAATACACAATAAAACATCTTAATAAACAGAATAGGGCAGTGATCTTTATTCATATTTAGGCTGGGGCCACTTTGGACTCTAAAGAGCTGAAGGAGAGCAGCCAAATATTTTCCCATGTGGGGCCACAACATTGCTGACCAGTGTGTCTCAGCGGCATCCATCCCCGCCAGCCCAAACTTCACTGGGGAATATCCTCAAGGTTGTGGGCATTTCCAAATGCACTCTCTTTTCGCCTCGTCCTTCAATCTTGTGGCTATTCCCCACATCCACTTTCCCCTTTCCGTCCTGAGCCTGGGTAAAGAGGCAGAGTAGCAGAAAAAAAACCCCAGAAAGACAATGGGGGGGGGGGCCGCCATTGCCCCCCCTCCCCCTTGCCTTGCACTGAAGAGCACTGGCATAGGGTGTAAGCGAAGGTGGAGCATATAGATAAGATGAGGTAACATGAATTAGACAATAAGGGAACTAACTTAGAGAAAGTTGCACGTGAAGTCAGAAAGGTGCTTGAATATTAGCTCAGCTAGGGTAGGAGTGGATAAGCAAGTCCTACTGCAGTACGTGCAGCCAATGTTAGTCCTCGTGCGACTAGCAATTTAGTTGTTTCTTCCATTAAAGGCTTGGAAGAGTCAAGCTTTTCCCTGCTTCCTGAAATAGAGAGTCTTGTGTCGAGCAAAGTTTTTCCAGAGTGTGGGGGGCTACTCCAAAGAATACTAGCATATACGTCGGTATGTGTGCACATATGAATATATCCTATGTAATAAAACGCACCTCCAACGTTCTGAAGCGGACTCCATGGCTGAGGCATTCCTGCTCTCTGGCTCCAGGCAGCTACTAAACTGACGTGTCACGTAGTTCCGGGTACGTCACCAACACGAGACCTCGCCCTCGCCACAATGCCATGCCCCCAGGTTGAACGACAGCAGCATGAGGCCCCGCCCCTGCCGCCTTCGCTGCAATGACACGCCTCCAAGGTTGAATGACAGCAGCATGAGGCTCCGCCCCTGCCACCCTCGCCACAACACCACGCCCCCCCAGGTTGCCGCCCCCAGGCGTTCAGGCTCGGCCCTTCTCTCTCTGTTAGCTATGGTCCCGCCCTCATTTCCTGTTTCCGCAATGAGGGCGGGACCAGAGCTAACAGAGAGAGAAGGGCCGAGACTGCACGCCTTTCAACGCTGCTTTCGGCCACCAAAACAGATGATTTTACAAATTCCGAAGGAATGCGGCTGGAACTGGGAGGGGGGGCTCTCAAACTGGGAGGGAGGGGGACCCTGAAACTGGGAGGGAGGGAGACCCCGAAACTAGGAGAGAGAGAGGGAGGGGGGAACCTGAAACTCAGGAGGGAGGGAGGGAGGGGATGACCCTGGAACTCAGAGGGAGGGAGGGAGGGGGGATGACCCTGGAACTCGGAGGGAGAGAGGTAGGGGACGACCCTGGAACTCAGACGGAGGAAGGGAGGGGATGGACAACCCTGGAACTCGGAGGGAGGGAGGAACGACCCTGGAACTCAGAGGGAGGGAGGGAGGGAGGGAGGTGGCCACCCTGGAACTCGGAGGGAGGGTGGGGCCACCCTGGAACTCTGAGGGAGGGAGGGGCACGATTCTGGAACTCGGAGGGGGGGGGCCCCATGGCACACACTCTCATTCTCACACACACACTCTCTCACAGACACACTCGCACCCAGTCTCACTGTCTCTCTGTAACACACACACAGTCGCACATTCACTCTCTCTCTCTCACACAGTCAGTCTCACACACACTCTCTCAAACATACACACTCAAAGGAAAACCTTGCTAGCGCCCGTTTCATTTCTTACAGAAACGGGCCTTTTTTACTAGTATGATAATATTTCACCTAAGTGCAGAGAAGGGCAACGAAAATGATAAAGGGGATGGGACGACTTCCCTATGAGGAAAGGCTAAAGCAGCTAGGGCTCTTCAGCTTGGAGAAAAGACGGCTGAGGGGAGATATGATAGAGGTCTATAAAATAATGAGTGGAGTTGAACGGGTAGATGTGAAGTGTCTGTTCACGCTTTCCAAAAATACTATGACTAGGGGGCATGCGATGAAGCAACAATGTAGTAAATGAGTAGAGTGGAACGGGTAGACATTAATTGCTTGTTTACTCTTTCCAAAAATACTAGGACTAGGGGGCACACAATGTAGCTACAAAGTAGTAAATTTAAAACGAATCATAGAAAATATTTCTTCACTCAACGTGTAATTAAACTCTGGAATTCGCTGCCAGAGAAGGAGGTAAGAAGCAGTTAGCTTAGTGGGGTTTAAAAAAGGTTTGGATAGCTTCCTAAAAGAAAAGTCCATAAGCCAGGAAAATCCACTGCTTATTTCTAGGATAAGCAGCATAAAATGTATTGTACTGTTTTTGGGATCTTGCCAGGTACTTGTAACCTGGATTGGCCACTGTTGGAAACAGGATGCTGGGCTTGATGGATCTTGGGTCTGTACATCGGTCTGTATTTATGTACTTATGCTATTCTAGGTGCATAACTTTGACAGGTTGTAGTTTGCAGGTGGACGTACACAGGGCCAGAGTCTGGGCACAATGCATAGTAACCTGTGTAACTGCAGAATACTGTTGAGAAATTAGGCCTTACCTGCTAATTTGCTTTCCTTTTGTCCCTCCGGACCGGCCCAGGATTGGACTGATGGGTTATGTACCCCTTCCAGCAGATGGAGACTGAGAACGTCTGGCTCTAGAGAGCCAATAGGAGCCCTGGCCATGTGACCTTAGACTCAGTAAGTGACTACCAAAGCAGGAAGATAGAAAAAAAGAGCTACCCTCTGTACCCTCTCTGATTTAAGCAGCCACGAAAGCACAGAAAAAACAACGTGCTTGAAAAGACATGGCCAGGCCGCATCACAACAGCTCACACACTACTCCCTGCCTTAAGATAGCTCAGTTCAACTTCAGTGAGAGAGTATCTTAAGAAACCCTGCCTTGTACCACCCACTCCCTTAAAACCCCTAAAATGGAGAATATCATAATGCCTCTACGTCAAGTCCATGTTATTTTGTGATTTAGTTTTACACCTTTTTCAGTAGTAGCTCAACACAAATTACATTCAACTACACTAGGTATTTCCCTGTCCCCAGAGGGCTCACAATCTAATTTTGTACCAGTTAAGTGACTTGCCGAAGATCACAAGGAGCAGCAGCAGCATTTGAGCCTGGATTTGCTGCTTATCACTCTGGTTCTCCACTCACTAGGCTACTCCTCAATAGAGGACACGTGTTAAAAGTTCAACAGTAGTTGCTGTGTCTCTCTGAGGTAAAGAGAATAAATTGTTCTTGCCAAGCGGGGGAGTAGCCAGACTTCGGTGGGAGAGGGGTCCAGAGCCAGAGGTGAGGGGGCACAATTTAGACCCCCCCCCCGGCGCCGCCAACCCCTCCCCATTTTTGACCCCCGCCGCCACCACTACCAACTTTGACCCCCTATGCCGACGACCCTTTCGACCCCCCCTCCCGCCGCCAACCCTCCCCCGCCGCCGCCGGCTACCTTTACTGGACATCAGACTCACAGAAATGGCCTTGCGCCGGAAGAAGAGGACCTCAGCTGGTGGGGGTTGGGGTCCCCCGCCAGCAAAGGTAGCCGATGGCGGTGGCGGGGGGTCAAGGGCCAAAGCTACGGGGGCCCAGGCCCCAGTTGCCCCACGTAGCTACGCCACTGTTGCCAAGTCTTGTGACCTTGTCTTATGAAATCTCAGTAACCTAAAGGCTGCATGTCTGCATGACACTCAGGATAAAATGGTGCCTACCCCTAACTTAAGTACTAGAGTTAGTGCTGGTGGTAGTGAGAGTGTAGTATACATCCCAGAGTACTGAAAGAACTAAAAAATGAACTTGCAGATCTACTATTAGTAATTTATCTGTAAAATTAAGCATGGTTCGGAAGATCGGAAGATGGCCACTGTAATGGCAATTTTTAAAAAAGGGTTCCAGAGGTGACTAGGGAAATTATAAACCCTGACAGTGGTGCCAGGCAAAATGGTCAAGATTATTATAAAGAACAGAGGGGTCCTTTTACAAAGGCGTGCTGAAAAATGGCCTGCGGCAGTGTAGGCGCGGGTTTTGGGCACACGCAGAATCATTTTTCGGTGCACCTGTAAAACAAAGGCCTCTTTGTTTTTGCCAAAAATGGACGTGCAGCAAAACCAAAATTGCCGCATGTCTATTTTGGGTCCGAGACCTTACCATCAGCCATAGACCTAGCGGTAAAGAATTTAGGCGGTAATGACCTGCGCGCGTCCGCTACGCGTGCCAGAAAATAAAAAAATATTTTTCAGACGTGTGTATCGGATGCGTGCCAAAAATGAAATTACCGCAAAAGCCACATGGTAGTCAGGCGGTAACTCCATTTTGGCGCACGTTGGGCACGCTTAGGCACCTATGCAGCTTAGTAAAAGGGGCCCAGAATTACTGAACATATACATAAGCGTGGATTAACAGAACAAAGCCAAGAAGGATTTAGCCAAGGGAAAGCTTGCCTCACCAATCTTTGAAGGATTGTGGATAAAGGTGAGCTGGTTGATATTCTGCACCTGCATTTTCAGAAATCATTTGACAAAGTACCCCATGAACCACCCCTGAGGAAATGAGAACATCATGGGATAGGAGGTAGTGTTCTATTGTGGATTAAAAACTGGTTAAATGATAGAAAACAAAGAGTATTTTATTTATTTTACTAGCCGTTGAGCCCGTGTAAACGGGCTAGTTTTGGAATGGGGGGGTCCGAGCCCCCCCCCCGAGGTCGCCGCTGCTCCACCCCCCCCCGGCCCGAGCACTGTCTGTTATTGAACTTACATCGCACCACGCAGACGCAGCAGGCACATCAGCAAAGCTGCCATCGGTACGGGCTTCCTTCTCTGCCTGTGTCCCGCCCTCGTGTGATGTAACGCGGCGAGGGCGGGACACAGGCAGAGAAGGAAGCCCGTCCCGACGGCAGCTTTGCTGATGTGCCTGCTGCGTCTGCATGGTGCGATGTAAGTTCAATAAGAAAGACAGTGCTCGGGCCGGGTGGAGGGGCAGCGACTCCAGGTGGGGGGAGCGGTAGCAGAGACCTCGGGGGGGGGGGGGGGGGGGAGGGCGGAGCAGTTGCGAGTACGTCTGCGGCATGCGCAGTAGAGACTTCCCGCTCTGTCCCGCCCCCCTCATCATGTATTGATGCAGGGGCGGGGCAGAGAGGGAAGTCTCTACTGCACATTTGCGAGTGAGTACGACACTCGCCTTTTATATGTTTGATTTTGTTGCATTTGTATCTCACATTTTCCCACCTATTTGCAGGCTCAATGTGGCTTACATAGTACCGTAAAGGCAGTCGCCAATCCGTAGAAACAGTTACAATGTGATATTGTGGTCGGGTAGGGTACACATGTTACAGGTACAATGGGGTCGAAGAGAGGGAAGGTTGTAAAGTGTCCGTTCCGAGTTTTGGTTTTGCTGTGTTGCAGGTACAGTAGGGGTCGAGGAGAGGGAGGTTATGAAGTGTCCATTTCGAGCTTTGGGTTTGCTGTGTTGCAGGGTGTAGGTGTTTATGTTGGGTCAGTGAGATATGCCTTTTTGAACAGGTTGGTTTTTAGTAGTTTCCTGAAGTCTAGGTGGTCCCTAGGTGGTAGGGTTAAATGGTCAATATTCTCAATAGAGAAGGGTTCCCTAGGGATCTGTGCTAGAACCATTGCTTTTTAACATATTTAGAAAAGACTTGGAAACAGGAATAATGAATGAGGTCATCAAATTTGCTGACAACACCAAGACCCCCATTTACCAAACTGCATAAGTACATAAGTAATGCCACACTGGGAAAAGACCAAAGGTCCATCGAGCTCAGCATCCCATCCACGACAGGCAATGCTGACGAAGCCCATTGTAAGTGAATGGACTTTGTTGGCATTGCTGTGCCGGGAATCGCTAGTGCGGTTAGGTAAAAAAAGGCCCAAAGATTGTGAAAAATTGCAAGAGGACCTTTTGAGACTTGAAGACTGGGCATCCAAATGGCAGATGAAATTTAATGTGAGCAATTGCAAAGTGATGCATGTAGGGAAAAGCAACCCAAACTATAGATACGTGATGCAAAGTTCCACATTAGGAGTCACTGTCCAGGACAAGGATCTAGGTATCCTCTTTGATGATACGTTGAAATTCTTTACTCAGTGTGTGGCAGAGAACAAGAAAGCAAATATGACATTAGGAATTATTAAGAAAGGAATGGAGAACAAAACTGATATTATTATAACGCTCATGTATCATTCCATAGTGCGTCCATACCTCAAACAATTCTGGTCACCGCATCTGAAAAATGATATAGTGTAATGAGAAAAGATACAGAGGAGGGCGATGAAATTGATAAAAGGATTGGGACGACTTCCCTATGAGGAATGGCTAAAGAGACTAGGGCGCATCGGGTTGGAGGAATGCAGTGAAACTAGTATATGTAAAACAAATCAGAGGAAATATTTCTTCACTCAAAATGTAATTAACTTCTGGAATTTGTTACTAGAAAAAGCAGTTAGCATAGCAGGGTTTTAAAAAGGTTTGGACACGTTTCTTAAAAAAAAAAAAAACTCCATAAACTATTATTAAGGTGATTTGGAAAAATCCACTTCTTAGCAGCATAAAATCTGTTTTACTATTTTGGGATCTGGCCAAGTACTTGCAACCTAGGTTGGCCACAGTTTGAAACACGATACAGAGTTTGATGGACCTTCAGCCTGTCCCAGATGTGTTGATGCTTATGTACTTATGTACTGCAGATGAAAATAACATCTTAGCTGCAGGTATAGGCCATTATGAACTTATTTCCTGCAGCACTGGGTCTGTGAACAACAGAAGTTAACAAAATGTAAGCGGATTAACTATAGTTTAGTGGACCCCTGCAGATAACAAGGAGATAATGTACTGCTACCTTTATGTTAGAAATTCTATATTTAAATCTAGAAGGTATAGTCTGCCAAAAACTGGAAGAAAGATTGCCAGTGGAAAAGCTGACAAAAACTGATGCAAATTTAAGATCTAATTTTAGAGAACAAATGAATGAAGTACATAAGTGATAACATCGTTAAACAATTAAGGGCTTTTGCAGAAAGAGGAAAATCCAACAGGGAGCACCACAAGAAATGCAGAGGGAGAAAGGAGTATTAGAAGGAAGACTAATGGGTGGTGGAGGTGTGGAACAGCGTCGTGGAGACGAGGACTGTGTCAGAATTTAAGAAAGCGTGGGACAGGCACGTGGAACCCTTTAGGAAAAGGAGGAATTAGTGGTTACTCAGGGCCAGATGCACTAAACTTAACGAGTCCTTAACGAGCAAGTAGTAAACCCTAGCATGCACTGAAGACTTTTTTCCGACGACGGTAGCAGCTAACGAACGCGGAATGCAGATGAGCAAATTGTGTAGAAACCCTATTGTAATGAGATGCACTAACCTTTTCCGATTGCCTTAACGCTGGAAAATCTAACGAGAGGTCTGTACCTCTCGGGGCTGCGCGGGATAAAACTTGGCCCAAAGTAACAAAAAAAAAAAATCGGGGAACAAAAAAAATGCTCTGCTTCAAAAAAAAATCATCGTTTCCCCCCCCCCCCCCCCCCCGCAGTCTTTAACCCTGCTGCTGAACCCTGAGGAAGAAGAGGTTTCCCTGCAGGGGGGAATGACGGCCAAAATGAACGTTTTTTTTGGATGGGCGTCCATTTTGGCCATCATCCCCCCCCCCCCCCCCCCGCAATAAGCCAATCACAACGCGCTGTGATTGGCTCAGAGACTTCCTGGTCTTTCAGTTGAGTGAACCACTGCCAAAAAAGACGTTTTTATTATTGCAAGGGGGGAATGACGGCCAAAATGAACGTTTATTTTGATGGGCGTCCTGTCCTCTGGATCGAGCTGCATCGGAGGGGGTGAGCAGCACGGCGTCTTCAGGCAGCACAGGGAGGTGTATTTGGCATACGCAGAGCAGCCAACATAACGCTTGGCTGCTCTGCGCATGCTCGCCTGGCCGATTGGCCGACTGTTTAACGATGGAATAGAGAATGCAAGTGAGCTACAACGAGCAGCTCATTTGCATTCTCTTTCCTTAATGCCTGCCCGTTCCTTACCGATTCGCTAAGGCAATCGGTAAGGGAAGGGCTCTAACGATTGTTTAGTGCATCTGGCCCTGAGGAAGGGCAGACTGGGTGGGCTATTTGACCCTTATCTGTCATCATGTTTCTATGGAAAAAATTTTTATAGGTTTTTTTTCTGGATAAACACTGGAAAATGCCACATCCCTTGTCCTGTCACCCCTTCGTTGATTTACAGTGGGGGAAATAAGTATTTGATCCCTTGCTGATTTTGTAAGTTTGCCCACTGACAAAGACATGAGCAGCCCATAATTGAAGGGTAGGTTATTGGTAACAGTGAGAGATAGCACATCACAAATTAAATCCGGAAAATCACATTGTGGAAAGTATATGAATTTATTTGCATTCTGCAGAGGGAAATAAGTATTTGATCCCCCACCAACCAGTAAGAGATCTGGCCCCTACAGACCAGGTAGATGCTCCAAATCAACTCGTTACCTGCATGACAGACAGCTGTCGGCAATGGTCACCTGTATGAAAGACACCTGTCCACAGACTCAGTGAATCAGTCAGACTCTAACCTCTACAAAATGGCCAAGAGCAAGGAGCTGTCTAAGGATGTCAGGGACAAGATCATACACCTGCACAAGGCTGGAATGGGCTACAAAACCATCAGTAAGACGCTGGGCGAGAAGGAGACAACTGTTGGTGCCATAGTAAGAAAATGGAAGAAGTACAAAATGACTGTCAATCGACAAAGATCTGGGGCTCCACGCAAAATCTCACCTCGTGGGGTATCCTTGATCATGAGGAAGGTTAGAAATCAGCCTACAACTACAAGGGGGGAACTTGTCAATGATCTCAAGGCAGCTGGGACCACTGTCACCACGAAAACCATTGGTAACACATTACGACATAACGGATTGCAATCCTGCAGTGCCCGCAAGGTCCCCCTGCTCCGGAAGGCACATGTGACGGCCCATCTGAAGTTTGCCAGTGAACACCTGGATGATGCCGAGAGTGATTGGGAGAAGGTGCTGTGGTCAGATGAGACAAAAATTGAGCTCTTTGGCATGAACTCAACTCACCGTGTTTGGAGGAAGAGAAATGCTGCCTATGACCCAAAGAATACCGTCCCCACTGTCAAGCATGGAGGTGGAAATGTTATGTTTTGGGGGTGTTTCTCTGCTAAGGGCACAGGACTACTTCACCGCATCAATGGGAGAATGGATGGGGCCATGTACCGTACAATTCTGAGTGACAACCTCCTTCCCTCCGCCAGGGCCTTAAAAATGGGTCGTGGCTGGGTCTTCCAGCACGACAATGACCCAAAACATACAGCCAAGGCAACAAAGGAGTGGCTCAGGAAGAAGCACATTAGGGTCATGGAGTGGCCTAGCCAGTCACCAGACCTTAATCCCATTGAAAACTTATGGAGGGAGCTGAAGCTGCGAGTTGCCAAGCGACAGCCCAGAACTCTTAATGATTTAGAGATGATCTGCAAAGAGGAGTGGACCAAAATTCCTCCTGACATGTGTGCAAACCTCATCATCAACTACAGAAGACGTCTGACCGCTGTGCTTGCCAACAAGGGTTTTGCCACCAAGTATTAGGTCTTGTTTGCCAGAGGGATTAAATACTTATTTCCCTCTGCAGAATGCAAATAAATTCATATACTTTCCACAATGTGATTTTCCGGATTTAATTTGTGATGTGCTATCTCTCACTGTTACCAATAACCTACCCTTCAATTATGGGCTGCTCATGTCTTTGTCAGTGGGCAAACTTACAAAATCAGCAAGGGATCAAATACTTATTTCCCCCACTGTATCTTGTACGCTCCACTCAATTTCTGTGCCTCTTTTGTTTTTGATGATACGTAAGTGATACAAATGCTCATATTTGATTCCATCAGAAAAAGGAAACCCAGCAATAGAATCTGTGGCATCAAAACACCAATAAACAGATTTCTTTTTTGTACCCTCAAAGAAACCTAAGGAGGTCTTTTACTTAGGCGTGCTGGCGTTTTTAGTGCGCGTTAAAAATAGGTGAGCGCTAAATGCTAAAGACGCCCACAGGAATAAATTGGTGTCTTTAGCGTTTAGCATACACCTATTTTTAACGTGTGCTAAAAACGCCAGCACGCCTAAGTAAAACACCCCCCCCCCTTAATTAGCTAGAAAATAAACTTAATTGTGCGATTTATAAACACCTAGGAAGCCCTAATTATGATAAGGAGTTTCATAGCCTTCCACACTCTTGGATAATAAAATGTCTAGCAATGTGCAACGCAATTCCTGGATTTATTGTATAATTCAAATTTACCATGAAAATGTGGCAAACTACATTATTTTTCTCATTTATATTCTGCTTAAGCCAAAAGGAATTAAAATAAAAAACACGCATAGAATAAGAAAACAATCAGCCGAACTATGCCTAGTTTCAAATAAAAGCAGGATATCTGAATTATGAAGGACAGAATGTCATTCTAAATGTAACTCTTGCTTGCCCAGTAGGCATCAGAGTGGGTTACTTCTGTTAAGTTTACAGTTTATAGGGCCAGGGCCGGTACCAGAAAGAGCTGGGAGGCCAACTGGCACAAAAATCCACTTTATCAGTGGTTCCCAAACCTGGTCCTGGAGGTACCCCAGTCTGTCAGGTTTTGGGATATTCACAATGAATATTCATGACAGAGATTTGCATGCACTGCCTCCACTGCATGTAGAAACATAGAAACATGACAGCAGATAAAGGACAAATGACCCATCTGGTCTGCTCATCCTCTGTAACCCCCAATTCTACCTGTTCCTAAGCGATCCCACATGCTTATCCCATGCCTTTTTAAATTCTGGAACAGTCCTCGACTCCACCACCTCCACCACCTCCACCAGGAGGCCATTCCACGCCTCCACCACCCTTTCTGTGAAATAAGGCTTCCTTAGGTTACTTCTAAGCCTATTCCCTCTTAACTTTGTCATATGCCCCCCCATTCCAGAGCTCTCTTTCATTTGGAAAAGGCTCTCTTCCTGTACATAAATGGCCTTGAGATATTTAAACGTTTCTATCATGTCTTCTCTCTCCCAGTGTATACATGTTGAGGTTCATAAGCCTGTCCCTATAATTTTTGCATTCAAGACCACTTACTAATTTCATAGCCGCCCTCTGGACCGACTCCATCCTGTTTATATCTTTCCGTAGATGCGGTCTCCAGAACTGCACGCAGTACTCCAAATGAGGCCTCACCAGAGACTTATACAACAGCACTATCACCTCCTTTTTCCTGCTGGTCATGCAACTCTTTATGCACCCAAGCATGCGGTAACCAGGCGGTAACGGCATGTTGGGCATGCGTAGATGTTTACGTGACTTAGTAAAAGGGCCCCCATATAAGTAAACTGCATAAATCAGACCGCATAAATAGCAGTCCTAAGTGATTTGGCTTATGCGGTCAAGGGCTGAATATTGACTTAGCTGGCTATAGGTTAGCCAGCTAAAAAAAAAGCATATTTAATACCAAAACCTGGAATAACATTGACGGCAGGCAGCAAAATGTCATCGCCAGGGCCGCCGAGGGGGGGGGGGCAGGGGGGACAAAATTCTCCTCCAAGGGGGGCCTGGCACCTGCGTCTCTCTCCTTCTCCTGCTCCCAGGCCACTGGCACTGCAGTCTCTGGTCTCCACCTGCCTGCCCTCGGCTCCGTCGGTGGCCCCCTTCTGTCTGCCACTGGGCCCCCTGCATTTGGAAAAGGGAGAGTGTCTAGTTGGCAGCGCAGCGCCTCGCATCTGTTTGAGAGCAGCGGATCGCCTTGGGCCTTCTCTCACTGTGTCCCACCCTCGTCTGATGTAACTTCCTGTTTCTGCAAGGGCAGGCCACAGTGAGGGAGGGCCCGAAGGGAGGCGATCTGCCACTTTCACACAGAGGTGAGGCGCTGCTCGCTGGCGCTACGCTGCCGATTTGAATGCAGGGGTCCCGGTGCCGAACGGAGGGGGGCTGTCGATGGGTCTGGGGGTGGGCGGGTGGAGACTGGGGACTGCGGCACCGGCGGCCTGGGAGCAGGAGAGGGAGGTGACAGTGGTAGTGATTGGGGGGGCGGCGGGGGCCCAGGGGGGCGGTGGCGGCGGCCCCAGGGGCAGAATTGCTCCGGGCCCGGCTCAGTCTCTCAGCGGCCCTGGTCATCGCTGCCAGCTGAACATTTGGGGGGGGGGGGGGGGAATGTGTTCAGGCAGGAGGGGACACAGAGGACATCCCTCGGATCTACAAGGATAAAGAGCTCCCATCTAAGATAAACCATCTCTGGAAGGATACAGCAGTAAGAGATATAGGGGCCTTTTTACTAAGGTGCGCCTAAAAGTGGCCTGTGGTGGTGTATGTGTGTGTTTTGGACACGCGCAGGTCCATTTGCTCAGCACACCTGGAAAAAAGGCATTTTTTGTGCCGGAAAATGGACGTACAGCAAAATTTAAACCAGCGCTTCCATTTTCGGGCTGAGACCTTACCACTACCCATTGAATTAGCGATAAGGTCTCATGTGCTAACCGGGCGGTAAGCGGCGAGCGTGCGTAAACTGCCAATTACCACCAGGTAAGCGCCACACGGTAGAAAAGAGAAAATATTTTCTAACGTGTGTTTTGGGATTACTGCCTGGGGCATGCAGTAGCCGGCCGGTAGTGCCTATTTGACGTACGCTGGACTCGCCTAGGCGCCTACGTGCCTTTGTAAAAGGGTCCCAATAACAAGTAACCTCACAAGCTGTGGGAAAAGTTGGCCTTAACACACCCTTACATGGGTCTTTCCTGTGCACTAAGGCCATTTTTCCCACAGCAGGACAACAGCCGATTTTCTACTTTCTCAATTAATGGCCATGCGCTAACATTAGAGAAATCTAAAAAAAGCACCACAGGCCGTTCAAGCATGGGATAGTCAAGAGCTCTTTATTAGACCCGACACGGCCTGTGTTTTGGCATCACATGCCTGCATCAGGGGTCGATAAAACCAGTCTATACAAAAATGCACTGAAAACGTAATCAGAAAACTAGAAAAGGTCAAAATGATCTCATCTGCAAAATAAAAAAAAACAAAGAAAGTGCGTCAAAGCACACCGGCATCCACGATTTGACTATCTCATGCTTGACTGGCCCTTGGTGCTTTGTTTGTATTTCTGTTGCTGTGTGAACTTTGACCCTCTCTTCTGCTGTCGCATACGCTAATGTTGCTATTAGTGCTGTACCGAATATTTGATTTGGCCCTTAATAGTGCCCCAAATACATTATTTATATTCGGCTGAATAGTGATTTAAATTCAAATATGAATAATCTAGGGCTCTACTGTGCTAAATCCTACTGAAATAAACACTTGGTTCTTTCATTTCACATTGCTTCTTTTATTATTTGTTATGTTAAAGCTCATTATTTGTATTCAACCAAATAGTAAACTATGCTGTTCGGTACAGCTCTAGTTGCCATTAGCTTGCGGCCATTAACAAAAATTAACATGTGAGCACCAGTGGCATTGCCAGACCCAGTATTTTGGGTGGGCCCAGAGTTAACTTAGATGAGCCCAGAGTTAATTTAGATGAGCCCTTCCATGCCATGCTATGCCACGCACCCCTCCCCCCTGAGATAGTAAAAAAAAATTATGTTTTTTTCACCTACCCCACATCAACATCTCTCCTCCTCCGCAGCATCCCAGTATCTGCCCGTCCGTCGCTGAACCCCGTGCCTCCCCGCTGTACCTTACTGGTGTCTCCAGCGTCTGCAGTGATTCACTATTGCTGCCTGCACCAGCCCCGCAGGCTTCCATTGGCCGGGTCCTGCCAGACAGGAAACAGGAAATGACATCAGTGAGGGCAGGA
Source organism: Microcaecilia unicolor (assembly GCF_901765095.1). Lineage (NCBI taxonomy): Eukaryota > Metazoa > Chordata > Amphibia > Gymnophiona > Siphonopidae > Microcaecilia > Microcaecilia unicolor. Next base: position 37,686,861 of record NC_044031.1, on the reverse strand, counting down.
CCCGGCCGATGGAAGCTTAGGGGCTGGCGCAAGCAGCAATAACAAATCACTGCAGGTGCCAGAGATTTATTTATTTGTTTAGGATTTTGCTCACACCTTTTCAGTAGTAGCTCAAGGTGAGTTACATTCAGGTACACTGGGTATTACCCTGTCCTTGGAGGGCTCACAATCTAAGTTTGTACCTGAGTCAATAGAGGGTTAAGTGACTTGCCTAAGATCACAAGGAGCAGCAGTGGGATTTGAAGCGGTCACCTCTGGATTGCAAGACCGGTGCTCTAACCACTAGGCCACTCCTCCACTTGTTATTCTTTAGGGTTCTACATGGAATGTTGCCACTCTTTGAGATTTTGCATGGAATCTTGTCACTCTTTAGGATTCCAGAATCGTTGCTGATCTGCAAGCGCAGGCTTCTGGTTCTGTGAGTCTGACGTCCTGCACGTACGTGCAGGACGTCAGACTCACAGAAACAGAAGCCTGCGCAGCCACGTTGCCAGGTACACTGGATATTTCTCTGTCCCAGGAGGGCTCATCACAATCTAAGTTTGTACCTGAGTCAATAGAGGGTTAAGTGACTTGCCTAAGATCACAAGGAGCAGCAGTGGGATTTGAATCAGCCACCTCTTGATGTCAAGACCAGTGCTCTAACCACTAGGCCACTCCTCCAGATGCCTATAAAGTACACCGGGGAGGGATGGGGTTCAGCAACGGGCAGGCATATGATATGTAGGGATGCCGCGGAGAAGGAGAGATGTTGATATGGGGTGCCGCCACTGGTGAGCACTTACCACCACCCATTTTGTAGGGAGCAGAACCTACTGCCTGCCACCGGAAGCCTTGCTGGAGCCTGACCCCCCTTTGGAGGCTGAGCCCGGGGAATCCTGCCCCCTCTCAGTGGCCCTGCTTGAAACCTTCCAGTCTCTTCAACAGCCTGATATTTCATATCCAAGAATACTACAAACGGATCCATATCAGTTGTGCCCCCATTAATGAGCTCAATAGCTAAAATATTTATTTTGAGAAAAGACACCTGTGAGAAATTTAAAGAGAGAAAACTTGGAAGTCAGTTGAATTTTCAGAATATCACGACAGCCACACCCATCTAATCTCTTTCCTGATTGGCTCCTTCACTGCAGCAGCCTCTAAAAGTCATTACCTTCGTTTTTTTCATTATTAAAGCCAGTTTATCCACTTGAAGAGACCTTTCTGCCTAAGGCCAAAGATTAATTTCAGAGAATTTTATTTAGCTACACAATGTGACTTTCAGGCCTGTACGTTTACCAGGAACACACACATAGTATAGCGGTCTTGTGGTTGAGAGTTAAAGTAGTTATTTGAGCTCTGGTAGGTCTTCATTGTGCTGTGTCCCCAGCAACACGTTCCCCAGCTTTCCTTTAAAAATCTTGGTTTTAGTGGGTCCTGTGCCCCGGGAAGATTTGTGGGCTGCCATTTCTTAATTAAGGTGCACTCTCCAGTTCCTCTTTGTGTTTCATGTTGTTCCTTGAAGTTGATGCCTTGCACATGGGCTTTGTGATTACCTTGGAGAACAGAAAAATAACACTTTTAAAAACAAAAGAGAAATCTGCTTTTTCCAAAAACTCCCTAGCAGATCTGAAGTCAAGATAGCCTTGAACAGACTGAAAGCAGACAGGCATTTTACAGGACAAATATTTTTTCTTCTATTACCTTGAAAGGCAAGCAATTAGACTGCCATAAACCTTGGGCTGATGTGCTGGAAGGCAGCCTGTCTGATAATCACTAATAGCATGCAAATCTGTAATTAATGGCCCAGATAGGTAGAATGGGCCTTCAAGAATCAGGCTCTGTGCCAGGTCTGCAGTGCAGCTCCATGGCAGTATCCAAGCATTTCCTGGGGAAACACTAATCAGCCTTTCAGAAACAGAAAAATAATTTTAAGGGGTTCGCTACAGTGTATAAGACTTGTGATTCACCCCACTTCCTAACCCCCATTGTACAGTCAGCGGTAAAGTCACTGAAGCAGTTCCATGAGACCCTCAAAGTCATTCTAGCTTGCCTTAGATCAGTTTTGTCTGCAAGACAGGTCTCCTTAGCTCTGGGACCTCTTCCCCTTGCAGTAAGCTTGGTCTTTCTCTTCTGTCCTCGAGTCTTGCCTGAAGACATGCCTTGAGGGAAGGGTTCAACTGAATTTGTACAACCATGTTGATTTTGGAGAAAACAACTGAATCTGTACAACCATGTTGATTTTGGAGAAAGCAATGGGCCTGATATTCAGCCAGCGGCAATGATCGTTTTGCACACAGCTGACGGAGTTATTCCTGGATATTCAAAGCAGGGCCTGTCCTGGCTTCGGCTTGAATATCGGGGTTTTTTTTTGAGCCAGCTAGCACATAGCCACTCAAGTTGATATTCAGCACTTAAGTGGCCATGGGGTAGTGCATAAAGATAGGACGGACTTTTATGTGGTCCCATTTATATGATAAAGCTGGCCTTGAGTTAGATGCTAACCGTGAATTTCAGTGGCACTTGGCCAGTTAAGTGTCGCTGAAAAGTAGCAGCTAGCCCCAACCAAGCGGCCAGCTAAATTGCTTTGAGAATCGGCAGGAATATTTTTTGCAGGTTGTAATACCTTATATGTTGGAGTAACAGATAAATTTTAAAAAAAAGATGTTGCAGCAGTGTGGAAGCTCCTGAAATCACATAGATCCAGGGCTTTTTTTGAGGGGGTACTAAGTACCAGCACCTTTTCCATTGTCTGATAAAATTGACCCATGGAGCCCAAGTTTTAATGGAACAGCTCAGGCTCTACACACCAATTCTGCCTTCTCATAGATTCTGTGACTGGTTGCAGGGGGTCTGGCTATTGTGGGGTGGGTCGCTCAGTGATCATCCCCACCCCTGAAGGGCAGCGTAGCATTTTTTTGGTTACATTTGTACCCCGCGCTTTCCCACTCATGGCAGGCTCAATGCGGCTTACATGGGGCAATGGAGGGTTAAGTGACTTACCCAGAGTCACAAGGAGCTGCCTGTGCCTGAAGTGGGAATCGAACTCAGTTCCTCAGGACCAAAGTCCACCACCCTAACCACTAGGCCACTCCTCCACTGTTGCTACTATTGGAGATTCTACATGGAATGTTGTGAAATCAACCCTGGCAGCGCTATAGAAATGCTAAGTAGTAGTAGTAGAGAGGAGACTTGCTCTGATGCTTTTTGCCTCACTTTGTTACAAGGATCATTTAACGCTACAGCTTTAAAAAGAGACACACATATTTTCTTTATAATTGGATAGAATTAAAATCAACACACGGTGAGAAGACTCCTGACGCAGGCCTGCATGGCCGAAACACAGCTGTGTCGCGTCCCTTTCTCCCTGCTATGCTTTAATTAACAAAGTGTTTTAATTTTTTTTATAAACAAGTGTTGTCTTTTTCATTTTTTAATTCTGTTATGTATTTGTATTTTTAAATACAAATTTGAACTTTTTTTAAAAGTTTGGATTATTTTTGTTTTTGTTAGTCATCTTCGCTGTTTTGCAGCTTTGGGAAATGTGCATCACAGATGTTTTTGTATTTTGTTCAGTAAGAGAGGACATGCATATCTGTTTTTATTTCTCCTCTGAAATGGTACATGCCTAGTTTGACTTCTTGGGTTCCCAGTTCAATTTTTGTCTTTGTATTTCTATTTCTAATTTGTGATCCCTTGATCTGGTACTTGGTGAGGGTTTGTTTGTGTTTTGCATGAAACCGAGGCGTGGTATTCTATTTGCATGTAGTTTCTGTGTAGAACTCTGTAGCAGTCCCGCTTGTTCTATTTTACTTGCAGTAGGTGTACTGGTGTTCTAGGGTCCTGTGTAATACTTGTAGTGCTGCCTGTTCTTAGGTAAGGTTCATGTTTGAATCATAAGAATTTGTGCTACTGCTGTAAGGTAGATTTGGTACATGTATTTTGATTTAGAATTTTTTCAGGTTTTGTATTTTACAGCATTCCCAATAGTGGAGAGGTTTATGTTGCTATTACACTCCAATGACTGAGAATCATAATGTTATTTATTTATTTTTGTAGGGTAACTTCCATGGAGAAAATGTGCTAGTTATGATCTGCACCTGTTGTTGGTGGGGAGATACAGTATTTGTGGATGCAGAGAATGCTTACATTTAATTCATAAGAATTGCCATACTGTATCAGGTCCATGAAGGTCATATATGCAGTGTGTCACGTATGCAAGCAGCATTCGTCAGGTGTGTCCTGACTGAAAAAAAGGTTGAGAACCTCTGCCTTAAAGGAAGGGGGGGGGGGTAGGGGGATATGATACAGATGTTTAAATACTTAGAAGGTATTAATATGCGAGCTAATCTTTTTCAGGTAGGATTAGAGGTCAGGATTTGAGGTTGCAGGGTGGCAGACTTAGGAAGCAATGTCAAGAAATACTTTTTCACAGAAAGGGTGGCGGATGCCTGGAGTGCCCTCCCGCGGGAGGTTGTGCAGACAAAAATTGGTGACGGAATTCAAGAATGTGTGAGATAAACATAGAGAAGCACTATAGAGAAAAAAAAGAATGGAGTTCAATTAAAGCAAAACCTCATAAATGGAGTGAGCTTTGACAGCAGCTTTAGAGGTTTTTGTTTAATTTTTTATTACATTAGTACCCTGTGCTTTCCCACTCATGGCAGGCTCAATGCGGCTTACATGGGGCAATGGAGGGTTAAGTGACTTGCCCAGAGTCACAAGGAGCTGCCTGTGCCTGAAGTAGGAATCGAACTCAGTTTCCCAGGACCAAAGTCCACCACCCTAACCACTAGGCTACTCCTCCACTGGCAACGTTCCATGTAGAAGCCTGCCCTTGCAGCTGTGCAGGCTTCTGTTTCTGTGAGTCTGACGTCCTGCACGTACGTGCAGGACGTCAGACTCACAGAAACAGAAGCCTGTGCGGCTGCAAGGGCAGGCCTCTACATGGAATGTTGCTAGTGGAATAGCAACATTAACATTCCATGTAGAATCTCAAATAGTAGCAACATTCCATGTAGAATCTCAAATAGTATCTATTTTACTTGTGTTACATTTGTAACCCTGCGCTTATGTTAGGGGGGTGGGGAAGGGCCGCTAGACCACAAGGTGAGAGGGATTCACCCAGGGCCAACTGGGCCACCAAGGACATCTGAGGGATGCTGGGGGGGTTAGGGAGGGCTGGAGACCCTCTGGACCTCCAGCCCCCCCTAAACCTGTTGCTGGGGGGGAAGGGTCATCTCAGGATTCCTGCCGGGGCTGCTGAACCTGTGTCGGGGGGGGGGGGGGTCGGGTCAGGTGGACTGGAGGTCCGCCAGACCTCCAGCCCCCGTTTCACTTGGCTCGGGTGGGGGTATTGGGGTCCGGTGGTTCCATGGACCTCCAGCCCCTGTGTTTGACAGGTCTGGGCTTTTGACAGCCCAGACCTGTCAAACAAGTGCGGGAGGATTGTGCCTGAGCACGTGCTCGGGCACAATCCTCCCACACTTCTACCCCGTGATCCGAGAGAATTGTGTGCTTAAATTTGCTTGAAATTATCTCTGATCATAGCTCTGGAATAGCCCTGCGCTGTTCCAGTCCTATTTTAGAGCGCTATTTGGAACAGCGTGGGGCTTTTGATCATCTGCCTCTAACTGACTTTTGATAACACTAAACATCTACGTAAGTGTACCAGCAAGTGAACTGTGTAAAGCCAAGCCAAACCCTCACTATCCCGGTGAGCGGTTTGAGTAACAAGGAAAATAAGGAGAAGCTGTTTGTCATTTCTATGCTTGATTGGAGGAGAAGAGAAAGCTATTGTAAATATCTGGCCATCTGTTTGGACTGATTTAAGCTGTACCATCATCACCTGAAGGCCAGTAAAGGTTCCGGTTTTCAGCAAAAGAATTGTTGCAGTCTCCATCATAGTCTGATGCACAGCTTGCTCTGCCTCCTAGGTATTTCCTAGTCCCGCCCTGTACCAACAAATAAATAATAGTGTGCACTCCTATTGTCCACCTATCCCGGACACAATCTAGGCAGCCGCCTAGACCACATTAACTAAAAGGGGTTTTTAATATGTGTAATTCGTGGTGTGTTGTTCTAGTACTAATATTGTTATTGCATAAACCTGTATTTTCTTTTGGATCTTGCCTCAATGGGTTTGCTGAGAACCACGGGGGTGGGGGAGGAGTCTTTCTGTTTTCTTTGTTTATATGCTTATTCAATAGTTGTATTTCAGTTTGGTTTTTGTAGAACTTTACAAAACTACAATAAAGAGAGAGAGAGAGAGAGAGAGAACTAAGCACACAGATGAGTTGCATAGTACAGTTCAGAAAAGTCAGAGCCAGTATAAGCTAGTAATGAGAGACAGACCAACAGGGAGAGAGATGTGGAGAGCAGAAACTGTGTAATGAAAGTCTTTCAGCTCCGGTAAGTGGAATAACTCAGTTCAAGTGAGAATTTGTTTTATCTATTTAAATACAGTTGCAGCCCGTTGATCCAAATCAAGGGTATTAGGCATCCTAGATGTATTTTCAATATTGTGCCCTCCTAATTAACTTTCAATTTCACAGAACCTTCCCACCCTCCAAAATTTTGAAAATTAAACTCAGCAATCAAAATGACCTCATTAACACCCCTCCTAGAATAATCCGGTAGGGACTGGAATTTTAGAAAGGACTTTCAAATTGGAATTTGGATGTTCAAGTCAGGACGACTGATATTTTTAGAACAGGATCTGCTAATGTAGAGCCTGTCCTAAAATATATGGTGAAATGGATGTTCATGTGCCAGTGACATGCAGCATGAACATCCATTTTAGAAAAACAGATGTCTAAGACATCAACGGAGCAATACAGAAACATCTCTGTCAGCATAGAAATGCCTATGTCATGAAATGGCATCATGGATATTTATGTGCTGGAACATAAACGGTTATGTCGGCCATTTTAGAAACATTGACGTCCATGTAGGACAAGAAAGAGGATCTAGGGCCTTGCTGTAACACCAGACGGCAAATCTCCTCCATTTGAAAGAATAACACTTCTTCGTGAAAGAAGTCTTCGATGACATGGAAGGAAAAATGGCTTCAACGAAATCAAAAGATGCAATTGTACCTGTTGGAAGAAAAAAGGGCACAAAAAGAAGGGAACAACCCGACCGCGTAGAAAACAAAGGAAACTTTAAAAGGGGAAAAAATAAAGAAACTATGGGAAGTGGGGTTTTTTTTTTTTTTGTTTTTGTTTTTAAACTGTAGAATTGTTTAAAAAAGAAAAGAAGGCAAAAAGCCAACGAAACGAACGAAGACTCTTTCACGGGCCTGAGAAGATCGCAGAAAAAACTCTACCACACCTCAACGCGGAGAAGAGAAAACTGAGGAACGCGTTTGCGCGATGGGCGGGAAATCGGTCCGCGCACGCGCGCCAGGCAAACCTTTTTTTATATTTTGCTTGCAAAATGCAGATTCCTGGGCTGACGCGGACGTCGACCCACAGGTGAGAACAAGCAGCCTGCTTGTCCTCGGAGAATTAGTATTATAATGTGCATGCAAGGCAGATGCACAGCCATTTTCCGACTCCATTCACAAAAGAAGTCCCTATCTTTACCGTGGAAAACCTAACGGGAGGTCTGCACCTCTCGTTGATGCCTGGCTGGGACTGCTGTGAGCTGTTGCTGGTGCAAGAAGCATAACAGGCACTTCCGTGGCAATTTATTGAAGGCTGTAGACAGGTATTTTACACCCAGCTTGTCTGCATGTATGAAGCCGTCTTTGGCATTGTGCAGCAGAGGGAGAGACAGCGGGACCCTGGAAAGAGCGAGAACTGCAAAGATCGAAGGAGACCCAGGTCTCTCTCAGCCAATCAGAGCGTGTTTAGTTAACAGCAGTGACAGCTAAACACGCTGTGATTGGCAGGCACTTCTTTTTAGTGTTATGCTTCTTGCATTAAAAAAAAAAAAAGCAGTAATGTGGTGCTTGAGGGTAAACATTTTCAGTTTGTAGATCCAAAACAGTTGAAAGAGTTTATTGATGCAAAAGTTGATGTGAATATAGTAAACCTTCCCTAATTTAGCAGGCTGGGGTCTGAACCAGAGGAAGCATCTATTGATTATTAATTTTTGTATTTTTTTCTTTTTTTAATTTCCTTAATCTTGGAATCAAATTTCTTTAACTTGTGGACAAATGGGCTATAAAGATATATACTTATCATTTTTGTTTCCTAATGTTAAATAATGCCGATTGCATATTCACTTTATGTGGTGATATATTGGAAAATTTAAATAATAATAAAAAAAAAAAAAAAGCAGAAGTGCCTGCCAATTACAGCGCGTTTAGCTGTCACTGCAGTTAACTAAACGTGCTGTGATTGGCTGAGAGAGAGAGACCTGGGTCTCCATCGGATCGTTTAGTTCTCTCTCTTTCCAGGGTCCTGTTCGCTCCCTCTGCTGCACAGTGCCAAAGACGGCAATTTATTGGAGGTTGTAGATGGCTATTATACACGCAGCTTGTCTGCGTGTATGAAGCTGTCTTTGGCATGCGCAGAGCAGCCATGCATAACGCTTGCCTGCTCTGCGCATGCTCAGCTGGCTGAGTGGCTCCCCTCCCCCCCAGGATGGAAATCAAATGCAAATGAGCTAACAGCAAGCAGCTCATCTGCATGCGATTTCCTTCATGCATGCCCATTTTTTCCCAAATCGCTAAGGGATCGGTAAGGGAAGGGCTTTTTCCGTGGAGTTAGTGCATCTGGCCCTTAGACATCTATGAATGAGAGACGCCTAAGTGCCAGTTCATGGTTGCCCAAAATGCATTTGGCACTTCTAAAATTAGCACCATTAATAAGACACCATGGGGTTGATTATCAGTGGGGTCAAATTTGCCTAGATAACCAGAGATCTTCAACTTGATATAGATATTCAAAGAGATATCTATAAATCTCTGATCTCAGAGATATACAGATGTAGCTGGCCTCTCAGTAGTCCTACACAAAAGAAATTTATAAGAGGTGCCTGGCAAGGGCAGCTCAAGGCAATCTGCTGCCCGAGGTGAGAAATAAACTGGTGCCCCCTCTCCCCTAAAAAGGAGGGGCCTCCTCAGAGTTCCAGTCAGATAGCAGGGGGGATTCCTTCACTCAGTATACTGGTCAGGTTTTTGCCCCAAGAAAAAAGAAAGCAACATATTCCCAGGCTATATAATTTAAGAAACCAAACTTTGCAATGCTGTTTATATGCAGCAAAATGCCACAGCAGTTTAATTATGTAGCCTGAGGCTCTAATATAACACATACCAACTCCTTATGCTGCACAGTGGATCAGCATGGTGCTAAATGTAAATATATATTCTGCAGAAAAAGGAGATGCAAGGTGATTACACAGCAAGGATTGAAAAAAGAAAAGAAAAGAATAAATATAGTGCAGTTTATAACTACTTATATTTCAGTGTTATAAATTGTACTGTGATTCTCACTTTTTCTTTTCAAATATATAATCCGCATTCCCACAATCCCCTTCCCCAACATGGATGCAGAGCAGAACTAGGGCATTTCCTCCTAGAACTCAACATAGAAATAAAATGCCCAAATTCTGGTTTCACCTCAACAACAGCAGCAGAAACCCTCTCCAGTACTAGACATATTGTGAAGTAATACAAAACCCGACCAAAGTCACCCAGAACCTATAGAGCAAATCTACCATACCATAACATTGTCAGTTTGAAAAGCTCACACAAGGAGCCCACCCAGAAAAAAACCAGCACTGTAAATATATGTAGTTGCCCCTACATCGATAAACCTATTGGTAAAGCTGAACAAACTGGATTACCACAGATCCTTAGGAAATAGAAAAAAAAAACCAGAGAAAAACGAAGGCAGATAAAGACCATATGGCCTATCTGGTCTGAACTTCCATACCATCTACCATCCCTTCCTCTTCCCTAGAGATCCTATGTACTTGTCCCAAGCTTTCTTGAATTCAGATACAGTTTTCGTCTTCATCACCTCCACTGGGAGGCTGTTCCACGAATTCACCACCCTTTCCATGACAAAGTATTTCTTCAGATTACTTCTGAGTCTATCCCCTTTCACCTCCATCCTATGCCCCCTCATTCCAGAGCTTCCTTTCAATTGAAAGAGACTCACCTCCTGTGCATCTATCGTATCTCCCGCCTTTCTTCCAAAGTATACATATCGATAGGGTTACCATTGGATTGATGCATGAGACTAAAAACATTAAAGGAAAGGATAATGGATTATACTAGGAAGTAGAAGTCATGATGGATTATAATGAAGCAGTCTTTGGGAAGAGAAAGGTTTTTAGCCTCTTCCTGAAGTTGAGGTAGTTGTTTTCTGTTCTGATGGGAATAGGTAGGGTTCCATATTTTGACTCTAAGTACGGGTAATAGAAAGCTGAAAATCTTCTGAGTTCCAATTGTCTTTTGAAATGGCGATGTTCGCTTCAGTTGTTGTTTCAGTCTGTTAGACTGGACCAAATACAGCGAAGCAGTCTTAGTCAGCAGTTCAGAGGCGAAGCCCTGTAAGAAAAACTAAACAAGCAGCTTTGAACCCGAGTCTTTCTACTATGGGAAGTCAGTGCAGTTTTTTTTAGATGAGTTGAAACACTAGTATATCTAGGAGTCATTAATTGCGCACAATTTGGTCAGGAATTGCTTCTTTGCACCTGGTTCAGTGGCAACTGCATGCAGCATCTCCGTATTCTCTGACACAGATTTCAATATCAGTAGAACGCTGTAACAAGTTTCATGCACAATAAATTAACCAAAGGCTTTCTCAAAAATTCAGGCTTTATTTAAAGAAAGGAATGGAGAATAAACCTGAGATTATTATAATGCCTTTGTATCGCTCCATGGTGCGACCACACCTTGAATATTGTGTGCAATTCTGGTCACCGCGTCTCAAAAAAGATATAGCAGAATTAGAAAAGGTACAGAGAAGGATGATGAAAATGACAAAGGGGATGGGGACAACTTACCTGTGAGGAAAGGTTAGGGCTCTTCAGCTTGGAGAAGAGATGGCTGAGGTGAGATATGACAGAGGTCTATAAAAATACCGAGTGGAGAGGAACAGGTAGACATGAATCATTTGCTCCTTCCAAAAATACAAGGACTAGAGGGTATGCAAAGAAGTTTCTAAGTAGCAAATTTAAAACACACCAGAGAAAATATTTCTTCATTCAGTGGATAATTAAACTCTGGAATGCATTGCCAGGGAATGTGGTAAAAGCAGTTAGCTTAGAAGGGTTTAAAAAAGATTTGCAACAACCAAAAGAAAGATCAATAAAGATGTTTTGGTAGAAAAATACAGGAAACATTCAATTCACTTTTTATCCTTTTTTTTTTAAATATTGTCTTTCAAAAATAAGGAGGAAAAGACCTAGATTAAATGTAGTCACTTAGCAGTGTACTCGGTCAAAATGTAATCCTAGGTCTAAAAACCTCAAAAAACGTTTGATAGCTTCAAAAACATCCAAACTTTAATCCGCATCTATATACACTATCAAACATATAGCAAAAAATAACAAAAATAGCCAAACCGCACTTAACTTTTGGACACTGATTTTCAGCTTGGAGAAGAGATGGCTGAGGGGAGACATGATAGAGGTATATAAAATAATGAGTGGAGTGGAACAGGTGGATGTGAAGGACTAGGGGGCATGCGATGAAACTACAGTGTAGTAAATTTAAAACAAATCGGAGAAAAGTTTTCTGCACCCAACGCATAATTAAACTCTGGAATTCGTTGCTGGAGAACGTGGTGAAGGCAGTTAGCTTGGCAGAGTTTTAAAAAAAGGTTAGACGGTTTCCTAAAGGACAAGTCCATAAGCCGCTACTAAATGGACTTGGGAAAAATCCACAATTCCAGGAATAACGTGTATAGAATGTTTGTACGTTTGAGAAGCTTGCTAGGTGCCCTTGGCCTGGATTGGCCGCTGGCGTGGACAGGATGCTGGGCTCGATGGACCCTTGGTCTTTTCCCAGTGTGGCATTACTTATGTACTTATGATTTGTGCTCTCTATGAAATTGGCAGGACTGTTAAGTCTTCAAATAATGATGTCCATTATATTCATCACACCAAATAAACAGCATTCCAATTCCTTCTTCAAAGTCGGCTGAGGTCCAAACAATAGTCTAAACAAGATGTAATCAGTGCATGAAGCATTGTTTGTTGGTCATTTTAATCCAGAACATGTTGAACGGACTGAAACGGACAGCAAAGTATAAAAGCAAAGTTCAACAGTAGCAAAGACGTGAAGCTCAAATTGTGATTCCTGGTCGATAATGACTCCCAGATATTTAAAAGACTCAATAAGTCAGATGGGAGAATCAAAAAATACAAGGAGCCAGGGAAGGTCTAAATGGTCGGTCAGTCAACCAAACAACCGATTTTGTTAGGTTTAAAGCTAGTCTATTATCCTTGGTGTAGAACAGGTAAAGGTGAATTGATTATTCACTCTTTCAAAAAGTACAAAGACCAGGGGACACTGGATGAAATTATGTGGAAATACTTTTAAAACAAATAGAAGGCAAATATTTTTTTTCACTCAAAGAATAGTTAAACTCTGGTCTGGAATTCATTGCTGGAGGACATGGTAACAATGGTTAGTGTATCTGGGTTTAAAAAAGATTTGGACAAGTTCCTGGAGAAAAAGTCCATAGTCTGTTATTAAGATGCATATGGGAAAAGTCACAGCTTGCCCTGAGATTGGTAGCATTGAATGTTGCTACTAATTGGGTTTGTGCCAGGTACTTGTGATCTGGATTGGCCACTGTTGGAAGCAGGAGATTGGGCTAGATGGACTAGTATGTTCTTATGTTCTGAAGCCATGAGCAAACCTGATCCAATCAAGCTTGCTTTAGAGTAAGATCAGAGTTAAGTGCATCTGTCTGGTGCAATAAAAGGGTATCATATCATGACCTTCTTACCAGTGGAAAAACTTCACTTCAGCCTACAATAAGAACTATGCAATGACTACTAGAGTACGTCTTCCCAGAAGAAGACTGCATTGCACAAATGTCATCAACTTGGTGATCAGAGAATCTCCCAGAAGAGAAGCCTGAACTCCTCCACTCCTGGGCTAAGTTTTGAGGTTTTTAAAAAAATATATTTAGCTGTTTAAATTTGTTGTTACTGATGTGACTGCCTGCCTCTAGGTTCTCCTCACAGGAAGGGTTTAATTTCAAGGGAAGGCTAGCTATTTGACTTGAAATTGAGTTTGGGCTGAACCTTTAAGAGAATCAGTGCTCACAGCACCTAGTTTTCACAAGAGAAGTTTGGACTCTCCCAGTCCCAAGTAAAGTATTATAGGATTATTTATTACATTCATTTTCATTGGTATTATAACATTGAATTACAACACAATTTATTCTATAACAGTAGGGATATGGCTTTGCTTTCCTAGGGGCCCTTTTACTAAGCCACGTAATCATCTACACGCGCCACAATGGAGTTACCGCCCAGCTACCAAGTGGCTCTTGCAGTAATTTCATTTTTGGAGTGTGTCCGAAAAACTTTTTGGACGTGCGTATCGGTCGCGTGCAATGTGCTATTTGATATGCATAGGTCATTACCACCCAGTTACCGTGTGAGACTTTACCGCTAGGTCAATGGCTGGCGGTAAGGTCTCAGACCCAAAATGGATGCATGCCAATTTCGATGTTGCCGCACGTCCATTTTCAGCAAAAATTTTAAAAAGGCATATTTTGCAGGTGCGCTGAAAAATGGGTTTGCACGCACCCAAAACACGCGCCTATACCACCGCAGGCCATTTTCCAGTGCACCTTAGTAAAAGGACCCCTTAGTGTACCTCTTTACCATATTAGTATATCAAATTTTGCAAATTAATTATCCTGAAAGCAAAGCACATTCTTATTTATTATATTTCTAAATATTTATATTCTGCCAATCTAAAAATTCTAGACTGGCACATTGACAATTTAAAAAAAACCAAACACAACACATACAAATATACCCCACTTAATCCCATCAATCAATCTCACTATACACTCCTAAACATATAGTTGCAGTCAATCTGTGTTTTTCAAATGCTGCTATCCGTTTGTTTCTCTCATTTTCCGCTGGCAAAAAAAAAATCCATGAATAGCTTTTGTCGGCTCCTAAAGGTAGCCGATCTACAAAACTGCCTCAGGACGAAATAAATAAATTTGCCGCCTTCTGATTATCCATCCACCTACCTAAATGTTCCATTTCAAACATTCATAACATCAAAGACATCCATACAGAAGTGAAGCGTCTGGGGGATTTTTTTCAATCCATTTAATAAGAAATTTCTTTCCTTGCAGCCATTAAACCCAACATTATAAATCTTTTCCTTGATCGTTGCTCACTTCTCTCTTTGTTTTTGTCCCATAGCAACAATAAGAACCTGCTGAAAGGCACAACAAACCTTTTCCGTAATGTGGAGGATCTGTATCATTTCTTTAAAAAAAAGAGTAAATACCACCCTTAGGACATTCTTTCGTTCTATTCTGTAACCTCTACCCTGGCCAATAATTCAATGTTTTGCATCATACTTTGTTCATTCTGGTTTCTGCTATTAAGGAATATTAATAAGAACAAAGGTTATAACCCTCTCAGGCCTTATAGTTCAAAGCGGTTAACAAAGTATAAAACTGGTCAACTGCAGATATTCCCATCCCCACCAGTACTGGCCTTCCGACAGCCACCCAACTTAAAACACAAGCTAATCAGAAGTAAACTTCCATCACAGACTGAAAAGGAACAGAAGGGCACACTTCCCTGTAATTTATCCAGTTGCAAACTATGCCAAAATATTTCACAGGACCCCACAGTCATCCACAAAGGAAAGATATTCAACATAAAGGGATCTTTCACTTGCTCATCTTCCAATGTGGTATATATCATTCAGTGTAAAAAATGTAACGAAGGATGCTATACTGGAGAAACAGGCCAGATGCTTAAGACAAGATTCAATTTACATAGACATCACATGAACAATATTGGTGCCAATAGGGCTCCCACTCCTGTTGGTCAGCATTTTACAGGACCAAGACACTGTACCAGTGACTTCACAGTGAGAATCCTAAAAGGTAACTTTAAAACCATACAAGAACATAAGACCTTTGAAGTCAGAATGATTGAATATTTTAACACCCAACAGAAAGGACTTAACAAGGATCTGGGGTTCCTAGCCCATTATAAACCATAAAGCTGTATGTCTCTGTTGATCACCCTCCCCTCACCTATCCACACCCATCCTATTAGAATATCAATGATATGCTTTGATGTCCCCATGCATACCTCCTACCCACACCCACCCCCATCCTCCCACCCTGTCAGACTGTCATAGTAATGCTTGAATGTTTTCACTTATATACACTGTCAGCTAGCACATTTGCTTATTTCCGATCTGAGGAAGAAGGGCGACCTTCGAAAGCTAATCAAGAAATGTATTAAGTTATGTCCAATAAAAAAGGTATCATCTTATTTTCTTTTCCATGTTTTATTTTGTTTGATTTCTATTGATAACCTTAAGAGTGGACTAACACGGCTACCACACTTCCTCTACTTAGCAAATACTCAGAAATTATGAGGAAGTTAAAACATACTTTCTAAATAAAAATGTTTAAACGTTTCGTCAAAATTGCCTATAAGAACCAGAAGACCTGATTATACTTGAAATGTCTTTCCCAAGCTTTGCGACCTTGATAAGCCAAAAGATATTCAACATTTTTTCAGCCTTTTGCTACCCTTGGGGTATGGAAAAATAAAGAAATTATCATTTCTCCACCACCGCCAACTCCAGGCTCCGCCCTTTCTGCCTCGCCTCACCCCATGCTTGGAATAAATAAACTCCCTGAGCCCATACGCCAGGTCCCCTCCCTGCCCATCTTCAAATCCTTGCTCAAAGCCCACCTCTTCAATGTTG
Source organism: Microcaecilia unicolor (assembly GCF_901765095.1). Classification (NCBI taxonomy): domain Eukaryota; kingdom Metazoa; phylum Chordata; class Amphibia; order Gymnophiona; family Siphonopidae; genus Microcaecilia; species Microcaecilia unicolor. The sequence goes on along the minus strand of NC_044031.1, from coordinate 37,670,984 downwards.
CCTTCGGCACCTAACCACTACACCTCTATTCAGGAAATCTTGACTGCCCCAACTTGACATTTCGTCCTTTAGATTGTAAGCTCCTTCGAGCAGGGACTGTCCTTCTTTGTTAAACTGTACAGCGCTGTGTAACCCTAGTAGCGCTCTAGAAATGTTAAGTAATAGTAGTAGTAGTATGTCCTTTCCTGTGTTTCTTTTTAGCTTGAACTACCATAAAATGAGCATAGAAATAAGAGGGAACCTGCCCAAATAAAACTTTATATAAAAAATGACAATTTAAATAAGATCCTCGCCTCAACAGGTAACCAATGTACCTTAATACGAGGACAGTCTGTCTGGCTTATTTAAAAGATCAAATGGAACGTTGTGTTTTGAATAGTTTGAATCCGTTTCTGAAGATACGTCGTACAGCCTAAGGGGTCCTTTTACTAAGGTACGCTGAAAAATGACCTACGGTAGTGTAGGCGCGGGTTTTGGGCTTGCGCAGAATCATTTTTTAGCGCACCTGTAAACAAGGCCTTTTAAAACTTTTTGCCAAAAATGAACGTGCGCCAAAATGAAAATTGCCGCGCTTACATTTTGGGTCTGAGACCTTACCGCCAGCCATTGACCTAGCGGTAAAGTCTCACGCGGTAATGACCTACGTGTGCCAAATGCCACTTGGCGCGCACCAGAAAATAAAAAATATTTTTCGGGTGCGCGTAGCGGATGCACGCCAAAAATGAAATTACTGCAAGGGCCACATGGTAGGCATGCGGTACATCCATTTTGGCGCGCATTGGACACTTACGCGGCTTGGTAAAAGGGCCCCTAAGATCTGTCAGCACTAACAGGGCGTCGTCTGCATAAAGTGCTAACTTTTGTCTTGTCTCACTTCAATAGATCATTTAGCTTAAGCAAAAGGTTTTAACGCCATTGCAAAGAGCAAAGGAGATAGGGGGCAGCCTTGTCTAGTACCCCGGCATAAATTAAAGTTCTCTGTCAGCTGTCCATTAATTCTAATTCTGTCCTTAGGGTCACTGTATAATGCTTGTATGACTCTCAAGAAATTGGGGCCACAATTCAGTTTCTCTAACGCCAGCCTCAAGAACATCCGTTCTACCTTGTCAAATGCTTTTTCGGCTGCTTGGGTGAGTGTTTCAATATTTAAATATTGTGGAACATTAAGAACCCTATGCATATTGTCAACTGTTAGTCTGCCCCTAGTAAATCCAGTTTGGTCTTTATGAATGACCCCCCAGTAGTATTGGGGTCAGTCTGGCTGCATATACCTTCGCCAGGATTTTTGCACCTGTATTGAGAGAGATGGGTCTGTATGTCCCACACAATGTGATATCTTTTCCAGGTTTTGGTAATATAATCACTACCTGGGATAAGGTATCAGGCATTTTGCCAGATTGCATAACTGTAAGTACTCTCGCTGGAACTGGGACTAACAAGGTATGAAAAGTTTATAAAATTCTGATGAGATACCATCTAGGCCAGAAGCCTTACTGGATGGTATTGGATGGGAGAGATTTAACTATCAACTGGTGCATCAAGCAGGGCCGCCGAGAGACTGAGCCGGGCCCGGGGCAAGGCTGCCACTGCCCCCCCCCCCCCCAGGATCGTCGCCACCCCCCAGGATCGTCACAGCCTCCACACCCCCATCACTACGGCTGTCGCCACCCCCTGATCTCTGCTGCCTCCACCCCACCCTCCCCGATCGCTGCTGCTGCCACCCGCCTGCCACAACTGTTAAGTACCTTGGCTGGCAGGGATCCCAAGGCCCAGCCAGCAGAACAGATTGTCCTCCAGCGCTGATCTTCTTGTTCTGGCGTGTGGCTTTCCTCTGCAGCTGCTTTTCCCCTCAGGCCATCTGCCCTCTCTCTCCCTTCCATCTAGCATCTACTACCTTCCATCCACCATCTGCCCCTGTCTGCCCTCTCTCTCCCCTTTCCAACCACTGTCTGCTCTCTCTCTCCCTTCCATCCAGAGTTTACTCTCTCTCTGACCCTTCCATCCACCTTTGCCCTCCCTCTCCCATCTATCCAGAGTCTGCCCTCCCTCTCTCTCTCTCTCCCTTCCATCCAGGATCTGTCCCGTCTCTCTCTGCCCCCTCTTTTCAGCCCCCAGTTCCAGCCCCATTATCCCATCCGTCCCCAGTTTCAGCTCCAGCCCTTTTCTCCCACCAGCAGTCCTGAGATTCAGCCCCAGCCACTTTCTCTCTGTCTCCTTTTCAGCCCCCAGTCCCCACAGTTTCTGCCCCTGCCCCTTTTCAGCCCCCAGTTCCAGTACTAGAGCCTGAGTTCTATCATTAAAACTTGGGTTCCATGGGTCAATTTTAGCAGACAATGGAAAAGGTGCCGGTACTCAGTACCCCCTCCAAAAAAGCCCTGACTACCTCCACATAGGGCATCCATTTCCCTACAGTCATACCCAGTGAAGCATGGCAGAATTATAAGTTTATAGGGGATTCAACTTAAAAAAACACTGCCAGTTCTGGGAGATCTCCCACTATGCGTCTTCACTGTGCTGCTGCCATCACGTGACCCCAAGTTATACAAATTCTGTTATATATCCCCTTGTGGTTGGCAGCCCAAAAACACTACCTCAGTGAACCCTGGCTACAATATCTATACCAAAAGGGAGAGGAGGGAAGACATATAATAGAGACATTCAAATGCTTCAATCACGCCAAGATGCAAACCTTTTTTATGGAAAGGAAATTGTTTAACAAGTGGTCATGACACGTAGGTCAAAAGAGGTAGACTAGTAACATGGATTCATTGAACAGCCTCCCTGGTTACAGAATTCAAGAAAACAATGGGCTAAGCAGAGAAAATTCTTAATTGCAAAGAAGTGAAGACAAAGATCAATTGAGGTTTATGACACTGCACCAGTAGTGAAACTGAGAAACCTTTACAGGTCCTTATCTCCCATCATATACTATGTTTGATTTTATCGAAGGTAGTAACAACTTTATTTCTTTACTTTCAGTTGCATTCCAAAAAAATTCACCTTATCTAACAAATTAGTGTGAGTATTAGGACTACCCTTCAAAATTCACTTGTGACCTCCTAAGTTTGAGTCTCACAGCTCCTTACATCGTGCTTCCAGAGAAATATTGAAAACTAGTAAAAAAAGGCCCGTTTCTGACACAAATGAAACGGACGCTAGCAAGGTTTTCCTCAGAGTGTGTATGTTTGAGAGAGTGTATGTGAGAGTGACTGTGTGAGAGAGAGAGAGTGAATGTGCGAGTGTGTGTGTATGTGTGTGTGTGTGAGAATGAGAGTGTATGCAAGTGTGTCTGTGAGACAGTGTGTGAGAGAGAGTGTGTTTCACACAGATACAGTGTGTGCGAGAGAGTGTATGTGAGACACAGTGTGTGAGAGAGAGTGTGTTTCACACAGATACAGTGTGTGCGAGAGAGTGTATGTGAGACACAGATTCTCTGTGAGACTGAGTGTATGAGACCAAGAGAGTGTGTGAGTGACTGTGTGACACATAGAGAGTGAATGTGATACAGTGTGAGACATAGAGTGTGTGAGAGACAGTGTGTGAGAGTGAGAGAAAGACATTGATTGTGAGAGAGAGTGTGTGAGAGAGAGTGTGTGTGTGTGACAGAGATACCTCCCCCCCTCTCTGGTGTCAGCCCCCCTCTCTGGTGTCAGCCCCCCCCCCCCTCTCTCTCTGGTGTCTGAGCGTTACTGTGCAGGACGCTGAGCTCTGGCTGTGCTTCAAGGAACTGACCAATCCTGTTTAATAGAATGCACCTCCAACATTCTGAAGCCGAGAAACCTCGTGTGGTTGGTCACTTCTGCTTGTGACGAACCCGGAAGTACGTGATGTCAATTCAGGAGATGGATACAGAGAGCAGGAATGCCTCAGCCATGCAGTCAGTTTCAGAATGTTGAAGGTGCGTTTTATTATATAGGATGATAGCAGTTAAAGACTCTATGGCCTATCCATACCAACTGCTAATCCTTTCCATCAGAAAATCACCACTTTCAACATAATTAACTTCCCCTTCACCTCTCCTTTGGTAAACTGGTATCTTTTCAATGTTGTTGGTGCGGTGTCTGTTGTCTTTTGATAAACAACTGCCTTTTCAGTATGTTATTGATGCAGTGTGAACTCTTTTAATGGTGTTGGTAAGTGTCTAGTATCCAGTGTTTGGGAGTGATAAATGTGTTTGCACTGCTTTTATGCTGAATGCTAGCTTCCTCCTATAATCCCATCTGGGACAGAAACTCTAACACTGCAGCCATCTTTGATGAATAGATGGCAGGAAATGGCATCACTATGGTAATTCCACCTCAGTCCAACGTGTCTGTACAAGTCCTTGAACAGAATATTCTACCTGCATCCTGAAGCCGTGGATACAATTTGCACCCACACACCAATTGTACATACATATGTATTTTATTTATTTATTTGTTACATTTGTACCCCGCACTTTCCCACTCATAGCAGGTTCAATGCGGCTTACATAGTAGTAATGGGCAGGAATCGGAATTGCAGCCACTCCCCCTTGACAAAGTTAATACGAAACGGGAACCTGTCGGGGTTTTCAGAGGGCACCTTCTGCCTAAGATAAGTGCAGTGTGTTTTTAGATGAATACACACATACATATATAATAAAAGCAGAGCAAGTTGTTTTTTGCTATCACAATTGGGATGGTGGAGGTTGAGTCAATGATTATGACATGAATATATGTAATATATTCACCTATTGAGTGAAAATAATATTACTAAGTACCCTGTATGAGACTCTCCTTCACTTTAGTCTAGAATTCTCTAAGACTATCGTATTTGCATTTATACACTCTGTGAATTTTGTTTGTTATCTTAATATATGGGACAGAGTGACGGTCTCAACTAATTACTAGTCTTTCTGGGATAAGCAGCATAAAATGTATTGAACTTTTTGGGGATCTTGCCAGGTATTTGTGACCTGGATTGACCACTGTTGGAAACAGGATGCTGAACTTAATGGACCTTTGGTCTGTCCCAGTGTGGCAATACTTATGAGTTAGTCTTCACTAGACCAAACTTGCTTTCCTTGTGCCATCACTATCCAGCAGGATAGGCAGTGTCTTGAAATGTGGAAAATAAAGGATTTTTTTGTTGTTTACATTTATATCACACCTTATCCCAAGCAGTCAGATTCAGTGTAGCTTACATATAACACATGCTAGAGTGTCCCTATAACCAGCCCCTCCAAATGACAAACTGATTACGATTTATAACAAATTACTACTCTTCCTATGAAAAGTTATTCTGTTATTATACTTATTCTGTGTTCATCCGTATACTGCATGAATCAACATGTTTGAAAATATAACTGACATTAAATACAAATGCTACCAATAATAAAGAGTGACAACGTGGATGCAGCAAATCATAGGTTTGCTTGCTTTCTTTTGAGAGTACGGCAATGAGAGTTGCACGGGGAAGGGGAAACTGAGACTACCCTAATTGGTTTTAACATCTTGAAGTCACTTGGTCTCCTGTCTATTAAAACCTCCTTGGAGCTGCCAGAGGATGGAACGTGGGAGTAGGCCAGGGAGATATGTGGCCCTAAGGAGGATGGGGAGTGCTGAAAGAGATGGGGAAGAAGGTTAGCATGGGGAGAGAGAAGGATATAGTAAATGCCGGACAAGGAGGGAGAAGGACACAGAGTCAATACTGGACAGGGAGAGGGTAGGGACATTGGAACGCAAAGAGGCAATGCTAGAAAACGAAGAAATGGGGACACAGGGCACTATGGAAAAGGGGGAGAGATAGGGGCTCTACTGAAAAGGAGGGGGATAGGGACACAGAGGGGCACTACTGGAAAGGGGAGGAGATAGGGACACTACTGAAAAGGGGAGGAGGAGATAGGGACACAGAGGGGCACCACTGGAAGGGGGATATGGGGACAATGGTGAAAAGGGGTGAGATGGGGACAAAGAGGTAATGTTGGAAAAGGGGGAATATGGTAACAGGGGTAATACTGGGAAAATGGGGACACAGGGCAATCTTAGAAAAATGGAGAGGTGGGGACACCAGGACGGCAGATGCTAGAAATGGGGAGATGAGGAGACCAGGTAGGCTTGTGCTGAAAAGGGGGGAGATGGGGACACAGAAAGGGCAGATGCTGAACTTGGGGGTAGGATAGGGACAAGTGACACAGAAGGGAGATGCTGGACAGGACAAATAGTGGTGCAGAGGAAAAAAGGATGGTGCACTTGGAGACAGATGTGGAGAAGGAAAGGAAGAAGACAAGAGGCAAGAGAAGAAATGGAAAGGCCAACCTGAAAAAGAATTTGTAAGGCTGACTCATGGAACATGGAAAAAAAAAGACTAGGACCAGCCAAATTCCCAGAAAACAAAGGTAGAAAAAATTATTTTTATTTAATACTTTGTAAGGGAGAGATCACGTGTTGTGTTGAGAGGAGCGGAAGCAGAGAAGCTCCTCTCTTAGGCCGAACCCTCCCCCGCATCACTCGTAAGTGCCAATCTGACCCCTGATACCGAACAAGTTCGACAAGAAGGACCCGTGAGTGCATGGACCAATTTGTTACAAGATTGGAGCCTAAAATGCCACCAAAAACAGGGAAAAAAGAGGCGGACAAGCCCAGCGTTTCAGATCCCAAGATGGCGGCGGGCACTTCGCCGGACGGGCAGGCGGCGATGTTTTCCCCCCCACAACTGCAGCAGCTAGCGGAGGCTGTGAAGTTGGCCCTGCAACCAGATCTACAACAACTTTCAGGTCAGCTAGCGGCAGTGGAGAGCCTTTTGGCGGATACAACGAGGCGCACAGGGGAGTTAGAGCAGCGAGTGTCGGCCGCTGAAGATGAGCAGACCGGAAGGGCAGCAGAGCTCGAAGACTTGAAACGGACAGTGCGGAAACAATCACAGTTACTGGACGACCTCGAGAATCGGTCTAGAAGAGACAATCTCCGTATAATTGGCGTCCCAGAAACAGTACCAGATTGTTCCCTATCTAACAGATTAGAAAAATGGCTGCAGACGGAATTTGCGCTGACGGACAGCATTGGAGCGGTATGCCTGGAGCGTGCCCACCGAGTCGGTAGGAGGAATAACACCGACCCGCGGCCTAGAGTGGTCATGGTAAAAGTTCACAACTTTGTCCATAAAGTGGAAATCTTGAGAGGAGCGAGAATGAAACGAGACTCGCTGACTTTTGAGGGATCGTCCGTTAAGATTTTCCAGGACTACTCATTGGCCTTACAAGAGAGGCGACGGGCCTACGGGAGAGTGTGCCAAAAGCTGGCAGACTCCAGCCAAAAATTCATGTTAACATACCCGGCCACTCTGCGGATCAATCATCAGAGTAAATGGCATGCCTTCAATTCTCCAAAAGAAGCGCAAGACTGGATGGCTGAGAACTTAAACCTTAATTTGCACCCTAATAGCCACCAAAGCAAGCTCAAGTGAGGAGGAAGATGAAAGGAATAGAAAAGAAATAGGTGCCTGAGAGTTTGCCATTTTCCATTGAAGGTATGGGGGAATCAAAATATCATTGATGGGGGAGGGGGAGACCTCACGTCATTGATCCCACTGTTCTCCCGATAGACATCTGAGGGGGATAGAATGGAGACAGGAGGGAAAGTGAAGGGATTGGGAGGGGGGGAGAGGGACAGGGAAAGGGAAAGATTTGACTGTCAGAAGGAAATGCAGACCATAAGAATAGGGAAGTCACTGATAATGTCTAGAGTAGGTCACGAAGATGAGATGTGCCCTTTGTTGCAAGGGGGGATCTGGGAGGGAATAGGCAATAATACACCCTTGGGCGAGGCTGGGCGCCCGAGGAGACCACAGTCAAGAAGCGCTGGAGTACATACATCCGCAGAAAAACTTTAATATTAGGTCTATAAGGTTCGCCTCCTGGAATGTAGGAGGTGTCTCTACCCCGATCAAGTGAACAAAAATTTTAGCAAGCCTTAAGCGCCACAAGGTCGATATAGGCTGCCTTCAGGAGACCAGGCTCACGCCTGAGGAACATGATAAATTAAAGAGGCAGTGGGTGGGAGAAGTCCATGCCGTGTCGTCAGGGGATCGTAAAGCTGGAGTGGCAGTGTTGATTCGTAGGGGGCTGGCCACAAAGTCGGAGGTGGTAGAAGCGGATCCAAATGGGCGTTATATTTTGATACGGCTATGGGTGCATCAAAGAGAACTGTTAATATTGGGGGTATATGGACCCAACACATTTGACCCAAAGTTTTACCCAAATTTAGTGCGGGTGTGCCTCTTATATAAGTCTGCTCATCTCTTAGTGATGGGAGATTTCAATTTGGTGATGGATCCTGGTGAGGATTGCTCTAACCCAGGGGCAGCCTCGAGAAGGGGGCCCAAAGCACACGCCCTTTCTTATTTTCAAAGAGCCCTTAACCTCATTGACACATGGCGATGTTTACACCCAGGGGAACGCGATTACACCCATCTGTCTAGGGCCCATGGAACATATTCCAGAATAGATTATATCTTTATTACCCAACCGGCCTTCCCCTGGGTTCTGGCTTCTAAGATTGGACCGGAGGAGATAACAGACCATTCGTTGGTCTGGATTGACGTGGAGGTACCAAATTTTTACCAACAGGCCCGTAATTGGCGGTTCCCAGGCTATCTCTCACAATATAACGAATTCCGAGAATTTCTTAGACAAAAGTGGGAAGATTACCTTCAAAATAATAAAGAGCACTTGGGTCAACTTGAATTGTTATGGAGTGCTGCCAAGGCAGTTATAAGAGGTGAGATAATCGCTTATGTGCATGCAAAAAATAAAAAACAGACAATAGCCATAGTAAGGCTAGAGCAAGATTTAAGAAAAGCAAAGGCCCAACATATTAGGCAGCCGACTGCAGAGACAAGAGAACAGTTGAAAGCTATTCAAGTAACGCTTAACGCATTAATACATGAGAGAGGGCAAAAATACCTAGCTTCCCAGCAATACAAATTCTGTCGATATGGAAACAGATCAGGGAAAATGTTAGCACAATTATTCACTGCATGGGGCCCTCGTCGTCCAATATTGACACTCAGAGACGAGCAGGGACATATCCAAAATAAGAGTGAAGAAATAGCCCAGATCCTCACCAGATTCTTTGTTTCATTATACAAAGCAGGTAGAGATCCAGATGAAGAGCAGGTTAAAAAATTCCTGGATGAGGTAGAGATGCCAAAATTGACCGAGGGGGAACAAGAGGAATTGGAGGCACCCTTAGAGGCCAAAGAAATACAGGAGGTAATAAAATCACTGCCCATGGGATCTGCGCCCAGACCAGATGGGTTTCCTGCAGAATTTTATAGGGCTCTACCCACCTCCTTTATCCCGGTGATCAGTGCTTTCTATGAACAGGTGATTGATAACGGCCGGCTACCAAAACATGAAAACACAGCATCCATTACATTGATTCAAAAACCCGGGAAACCGGCTGATCAGGCAGATTCCTACAGACCCATTTCCCTGATTAACGTAGACCTAAAGATGTTAGCGAAGATCCTCTCCAACCGGCTAGCTAAGATACTACCAAGGGTAATAGGAGAGGAGCAAGTGGGGTTTGTTCGGTCTAGGCAGGCAGCTAGAAATGTTCGCAGACTATTATTAGCTATGGCCACAGCTCAAATATCTGAAACGCCAGCCTCTCTATATGCCTTGGATGCCGAGAAGGCATTTGATCAGGTGGGGTGGAGATACCTGTTCGCAGTCCTGCGATATATGGGAGTCGGGGGTTGGTTTTATAATGCGATAGCCACTTTGTACACGGAGCCGAAAGCTTTAGTGCTAGTGAATGGAGTGAGCGCTCAGCTTTTTGAAATTGCCAGAGGTACTAGACAGGGCTGCCCTATGTCCCCGGCCCTGTTCATACTATCCCTAGAACCCTTACTGAGGGCTTTAAAGAAAACAGAAAAAATTCCTGGGGTGGGGGTGGGGAGCGCAGTCATTAAAACGCTAGCATTTGCAGATGACTTGCTGATTGCGACCACGCGTCCAATAGACTCTCAAAAAATCTGTTGCAGCTCATACAGGAATTTGGTGAACTCTCAGGATTCACCCTAAACATCAAGAAGTCCTTGGTCATGGAAGTATACCCGGATAAGGCGCAGCCGGGAGTGGACGGCCCTCTGACAAGGGCAGATGACAAGATAAGATACCTAGGTACTACCATTCCGCAGAACTTAACGCGATTGTATCAGGAGAATGTGGAACCTTTGTTTGAGACAACCCGCACTAGACTACGGCTCTGGGAGAATCTGGGTCGTATAGCAGCCTATAACATGCTGATTGCGCCCAAATGGATGCACACGTTTCAGACCCTCCCACTTTTTCTCAAACAAGCAGATGAAAAACGTCTAAATAAACTTATACAAAGATTCCTGTGGAGAGGGCGCAAAGCCAGACTTTCAACTGCAATATTACAAATCCCACGAGAATTTGGTGGCCTGGGTCTACTAAGTATAAGATGCCTCACCGTAGCCAGTGGCATGCGCCATATCTCGGACTGGTATAGTGTAACCTCAGATTTCTCGGACACTCCGTTGGAGACGACTTTAACTCAAGGAATACACTTCAGCTACCTGTTGCACATGGGAGGAGGACCCGTTCCCCAGGTCTTGCAACAATCACACATATTACCAGCGGCGCGAGCAGTGTGGAGATGGGTTTGCAGATATCATCACTTCAAAAGTAAGGTCACCCCCCTTTTTGGCTATTTGTGATAATCCTGCCTTTCTGCCAGGTACTATTCATGGAGTTTTTCGCAGGTGGAAGGGTAAAGGCCTTGTGTATCTATATCAAGCTTTAACTGTAGACGGGCAACCGAGATCATTTGAAGACTTGCAGGCACAATTTTCCCTCCAATCAGTGGATCGTTTCCACTACTGGCAGCTGAGGCACTATATTAAAAGTCTGCCATGGGAGTGTCTTATGGAGGATGTGCAGGAAGAATTATCGTCAGCCTATTCCCTGCAATCTCAGGACAGAGTATCTCTGACAATGCACCATCGACACCTCAGAGATATGGTGGTGGAGCCTGATTATGAGACTTTATCCAAAAAATGGAACAAGGAATTGGGCACAAATTTGACATCAAGAGACATACAGGAGTTTATATACAGGATACACAATTCATCCAAGATGGTCACGTACAGTGAAATGGAATACAGATTAGTAATGAGAACACACATCCCCCCAAGACGGGCGTTCCATATGGGAATTTCCCCAGATGGCGCTTGCCCCAAATGTGGAGCAGAGGGAGCGACACTTGGACATATGTTCTGGGTATGCCCTGGTATCCAAAGATTCTGGAACTCCCTCATACAATCGACATCCAAGATGTGGGGGGCAACTTGGAAGAGCGGACCCCAGATTTTGTTCGGGCGGCCGAGATTAGTGTGTCCTGTCCCTAGGGGCTTCAAAAGCTTTACTCATAGGGCCACACTGGTAGGGAAAAAGCTGATTCTCACTGAATGGATTACAAATAAAGTGCCAACATTACAGCAGTGGCATTGCCTGATGATAGAATATATGAGATTCGAAAAGAAAATGGCAGACGGTGAAGGGGACCGGAAATTTACGGAGAAAGACTTCCATAAAATCTGGACGCCATTTTGGCAGACCATTCCCTCAAAGGGCAGAGGACGCATCCTGAATATGTAAACCGGACATTTGGACATGAGAAAAGTCTTTCCCTGGGCGGGGGTGGGTAGGGGTGGAGGTAAGAGTGGGAGGGGGAGGGGATAGGGAGGGGGGACTTCTAGGTTAGCAGGAAGGATAACAAACTGCCAAGATGCAAGTAACTTATGGCAAGATATGGAATGGACTATAGTAGTGTAAGTAATGCTTGCATCTGGCTAGTTTTCTTGTGTTCTAGGTAGTGGTAGATGAGTTTCTTGATAAGATTAAGATGTTTAAGGGTAATGTAATTTTGTTCTGAATATTGAAACTCAATAAACAAATTGAAAAATAAATTAATACTTTGTAAGGACTGAGATGTACCTGCTTTGTAAAATGTACATTTTTTTCCTATTTTTATTTTGCAAAGTACAGGAGAAAATGTATTTCTGTCTATTTTTTTTACCAGTATTACACTGTACAGTCTGGCTTCCTTGGGCAGGGGGGGGGGGGGGGGGTCTCTATTTAAAAAAAAAAATTTGTGGCTCCCTATTCTGCATTAGATTGGTAGCATGGAATGTTGTCACAATTTGGGTTTCTGCCAGGTGCTTGTGACCTGGGTTGGCCACATTGGAAACAGGATACTGTGCTAGATGGACCATTGTTCTGACCCAGTATGGCTACTCTTATGTTATATAGAAAAGGGTCTGTCCATGTTCTGCATGTGTGACTGAGGTGAAGGATTCTCCCAGCATGTTGCATCTGTGTAGGAATGTGTAACAGTGCAGCTTGTTCCAGTTTCCCAATAGTAGGTATATTGGTGCTCCACAGCCCAGTGTAATATATATAGCACTGTCTTCTGAGAGGTGGGTTAGGGCTATTATGGTGTGATAAATACCCCCTTGCCAGTCAGGTTTTCAGGATATCCACAATAAATATGCATGACATTGATTTGCATATACTGCCTCCATTACATGCAAATCTTTTTCATGAAGATTCATTGTGGATAGCCTGAAAACCTGAATTGTAAGGCGGTACTCCAGGACCACCTAGGGACACACTTCTCTAGGTCCCACTGTAATATTTATAGCACTGTCTTTTCATAGGCGGGTTAGGGCTGTTATGGTGTGGTAAGTTTTCAGTATAGGTTTTGGGTGTCCTTTTGCAGGGGTTTGTGTTATTTCACAAAGTGTCTAGCCCATAGGCGGTCGGTGGCCCAACTGTTTGGGGAGGCTAAAGAGGGCTGGGCTGGGTTAGGGGTGGGGCCAGGGGTGGAGCTTAAATCCATAATTGTCTGATAACACACAGAAAAAATAAATAAATAAAAATAAAAGTCACAATTAATTCCTTTTATTAAATTTAGATGTTAGATATGTATCATATGTCAAAGAATAATGTGGTTGCTCAAAGCATATACTAACCACAATCGCTCAACTGCAAAACATTATGCACAACTTTGTGCAAAAACACACTCAGAACCTTACTGTACCATAAATATTACACTGGGCAGAACCTAATATACCAATATACCACCCATACGGAAAATGCAGACAGTCAACAATATGAAACAAGGGATCATGTCATCACAATTCTCATGTAGAGCCACAAAACACCCTAATTCGTGTTTAATTTGGGATAAAATGCCATAAATAAGTAAATAAATATAAACTTTTAATGTTGAGCCCCTGATTCTCAAAGTGGACATATTCCAAACACTATAATGAAAATAAAATGATCTTTTCTACCTTTGTTGTCTGGTGACTTTTTCTGATCATGCTGGCCCAGTATCCGATTCTGCTGCTATCTGTCCTCAGTGCAGGTCAGGAAGTCATCCTCGTTAAATATCTCCCTGGCAACCCAGGACACCTCCAGCCACCCCCCCCCCCCCCCCCCCACTGCTCTCCCAGCAGTAAGGTAAACAAACCATAAACTAATTTCTAGGCTAGAGGGCTTTCACTGCAGCTCCTGCTGTGAGGATGGAGGTAAATCAACAATTTAAACCCCTCAGAGCACAGCAGGGGAGGCTTAGCCTCTCCAAGCCTCTTATACGGGGCGCCTATGGTCTAGCCCTATTTGAAAGTAGGCTCTGGGGCAAGGGCCAGTCCAGGGACCTCTTCTGCGTCCTGCCTCCTGATGTAACTTACTGTTTCCTTGTAGGCAGGATGCAACAGAGACAGCCTGTATTAATTATTGCCCGCCGCCACAACCCCTGAGCAACAACACAGACACTGTTGTCTAGCTGACACCAACCGGTGCCTATTTTATAAAAGTCTGCTCCCCCTGAGATCAAAACCTGGCTACGTCTCTGGGTGGGCACCATTCTTCACTTAATGGGTGCCTTTAGACAGGCTCTGGGGCTTGAGACTTCTAAGGTAGAGTCTCAGGAAAATGTTACTGCTATGTCCGTTTCTTCATTACAACCAGTAAAAGGTTCCAGAGACTAGTGTGAAAGGATGGTCTCTTCTCACTGCATTATACTGTACATACCTGTCTGCAGTACTTTCTTTGCAGTACAAGGAGACAGTCTCTTGTCACTACAGTCTTTCATGGAAAAGCACTACACATTCCAGTCTGCTGAGTTCTCTTTAAAGTATAAAGAGACAACCTCTTGTCACTGCAGTCTATAACAGAAAGGCATTACAACACAGACTGCAGAGCTCTCGCAGTTCAGCATCTGTCTCCAGGGACAAGTACATTCGCTTAGTCATTTTTCACAGTAAACATCCCAATTTACAGTTCCGTGCCTTTCCCTTTTGTACTCATGACATCAATGACCACTGTCAAAAATCTGTTCTAAGCAAGTTTAGATTATATCAGTATTTATGTGTGTGTCAAAGAATGTAGTATGCTCAAAACTGGAGAATGATGAAGTGAGAGAGAGAGAGAGAGGAGAGAAAAATATAGAGAATGAAAGAGAGAGAGAGATGGAGAGTGAGGCAGAAAGAAGGTGGAAGAAAAACAGAGTGAGCGAGTGTGTCTGTACAAGAGGGAGACAGATACAGAGAGCAAGATGAGGAAGATAAGGGGAGTGGAAGAAAACCACCATAACACAGGGAAAGGGAGAGAAGAAAAAAGCAAATAAAAAAAGAGAGCGCAATTAAGAAATAAAAGTAGAGCAAATGCACAAAAAAAAATGAATGTGGAAGAGCAATATATAGGGGCCCTTTTACTAAGCTACGTAAGCATCTATGTGCGCCCAACGCGCACCAAAATGGAGTTACCGTCTGACTACCGTGTGGCTCCTGTGGTAATTTCATTTTTGGCACGCGTCCGATATGCTCGTCTGAAAAATATTTGTTATTTTTGGGCGTGCGTAATGGACGCACGCCAAGTGGCATTGGATGCAAGTAGGTCATTACTGCCCAGATTCTTTACCACTAGGTCAATGGCTGGCAGTAAGGTCTCAGACCCAAAATGGATGCGCAGCAATTTTGATTTTGCCACAAGTCCGTTTTCAGCAAAAAAAAAAAAAAAAGGCATTTTTTACAGGCGTGCTAAAAAAATGGATCGGAGCGCACCCAAAACCCTCGCCTACACTACCGCAAGCCATTTTTCAGCGCCTTTGTAAAAGGACACCATAGAAAGGAGACTACAACCCTAACTTACGTGGAACGGAGTGGGTGGTTAAAAAAAGCACTGGAGTCATCTAGTCAGCCTGTTGTAACCTCCATCATCCAGCCTGGAATAAGGTGACCAAGTGTAGAGAAGTACAAGACCATTGAGAAAGGTCTGAAACAGGAGGATCTCTAGACCCATTCATTTGACATCATTGAGCGCCTGGAATTCTAATCTTCAATCTGGAGACTAAAGAACATCTCATTGATCACTGTGATTCTTCTTTCTCTTGCTATGTCTCTAAATCCTTAGGACTCTTCTAGATCTTCCCACCTGCCAACTTTGGGTTTAAATATCAGTCGGCTTTGCAATTCAAGAATGCAAAGAGGATTCTGAGATCCGGAAGTGTCTGAGGTATTACAGTAGGAGAGGAAAATGGGCCACCTGGATGGAGCAAGCATGCTTTTTACCTCCCATCACATTCCTTTTCTATTGTAACACCTCAGACATGTCTAGATCTTAGAATCTTCTGTGCATTCTTGAATTGCAAAGCTGACTTTTCATCCTTAGTCTGATCCTTTTCAGCCTTACGCCATGATCATTTCTTCTAGAACTTCATTTTCATTGAATAAAAGACTACTTGCTTTTTATGCATTATTTATTCCTTTGAGATATTTGACTTCCGAACCATATCCTCACTTTTGCTGTTGTCCTCTCAGGTATACATATTGAGGTCCTTAAGTCTTATTTCAAAGGGTGTATGATATAAACTTGACAGGAAGTACTGATGACCCCCCCCCCCCCTCAAAAAAAGTGGCTCAAAGAGGAAGACTAGTTCTAAAAGGGTTGGAGGCTTCTCCAAAAAAAAAAAAAAAAAAAGGCAACTTCGACTTAAGTTCAATGATTTTATTATATATCTCTTGGCGTTCAGCTGACAGAAATGTCATGCATGTTCATAGACTTTGGACCTACTTTATTCATTTAAAGTCATATGTAATGTTGGAAACATTGCCTACCTTTGCACAACGAACATTACAAGACTCCTGAAGCAAGTGTTTTGACGCCGAAACACAGCTGCTGACTGTGTAGTGTCATTTGAGTTGTTTCAATAAAGATCATCTTTTGAACTAGTGTCTTCCTTGGTCTTTTGGAACAGCCTATCTACCCTACTCCTCGGATTCTCTCTTTATTATGTATCCAACAGTTATTTTGGCTCTATATCCAGAAAGCTAAAATCAAAAGCTCATATGTTCAACAAATATTCTTTTGCTGTGTATCCAACAGATAAAATCAAGGACTCGAGGCAGGGCCGTGTTTCAACGGAATCATCTGAATCAGCAGTCACATGGTTCACTGGTGCCACAGCTCTCTCCAAAGCCTCCACTTACCTTCCTCTTTAAGGCATTTTTTTCGAGGGGGGTCATCCCTACTTCCTTTTGCATTGATTTATCCATAGGGAAATTGATCTTGCCCTTTTTGTTGTTTCTATGGTGCTGGAGCATTGGGAACAGGTGGAGGCTGAACCCTGCATGGGGCTTTGGAGAAAGCTGTGGAACCAGTACACTGTGCAACTTCTGACGCAAACGATTCCGCTGAAACACAGCCCAATGACGAGTCCTTGATTTTATCTGTTCGGTACACAGCAAAAGAATATTTGTTGAACATATAAGCTTTTGATTTTACCCCTCTGGATATAGAGTCAAAAGAAGTTTCCTTGTTCCTCCTGAAACTCTCATTCTCCAGGCTTTTTTTTTAAAGAAGCCTCCAAACCTTTTAGGACCAAGCTTCCTCTTTGAGGCACTTTTCTTTGGTCATCTCCAGGGCCGTTCTTAGGCAGGGGCGACTGGGGCGGTCACACAGAGCCCCGCGCTCCTAGTGGCCCCACATCTCTGGCACGTCTGTCCTCTTGTCTCAGAACACCTCCCTGCACCATACCTTAATGTGCACCCACATTTCAGTAGAGAGCATCAGGCAGCAATTTTCATATCCCGTCAGCTGCCAAGCCCAGACCCTCCTCGCTGCTGCTTCCCGCCCCTTTTGAAGTCACTTCCTATTTCCGCAAGAGCGGGATGCAGCAGCGAGGAGGCTCTGGGCTTGGCAGCTGACGGGATATGAAAATCGCTGCCGCTGTCTGCCACTCTCTACTGAAACGTGGTGGATGCACATCAATATATGGGGTGAGGTGGGGTTCCGAGAGCTCTAAACCTCCTTTTAAACTCTGAAAAACTATGGCTTATGGTGGTGGTGGTGGGCGTGGATGGGAGGGAGGTAGTGGGTGCAGGCGCGGGGC
Source organism: Microcaecilia unicolor (assembly GCF_901765095.1). Classification (NCBI taxonomy): domain Eukaryota; kingdom Metazoa; phylum Chordata; class Amphibia; order Gymnophiona; family Siphonopidae; genus Microcaecilia; species Microcaecilia unicolor. The sequence continues at coordinate 37,653,537 of NC_044031.1, read as the reverse complement.
AGTGGCAGGCGCGGAGGGGCCCACAGAACTGTTCTGCACAGGGCCCCGCAATTGCTAAGACCGGCCCTGGTCATCTCTACTTTCTTTGCATTGATTACCGAGACAGCATGGTTTTACCAAAGGTAAATCGTGCCAAACAAATCTCATTAAATTCTTTGACTGGGTGACCAGAGAATTGAATCAGGGACGTGCTATAGTCGTAATCTACTTAGATTTCAGCAAAGCTTTTGACACAGTTCCCCACAGGAGGCTCTTGAATAAACTTGACAGGCTGAAGATAGGACCCAATGTGGTGAACTGGATTAGGAACTAGTTGATGAACAGACGCCAGAGGGTGGTGGTTAATGGAATTCGCTCGGATGAGGGAAAGGTGAGTAGTGGAGTGCCTCAGGGATCAGTGCTGGGGCCGATTATGTTCAATATATTTGTGAGTGACATTGCCGAAGGGTTAGAAGGTAAAGTTTGCCTTTTTGCAGATGATACTAAGATTTGTAACAGAGTGGACACCCCGGAGGGAGTGGAAAACCTGAAAAAGGATCTGCAGAAGCTAGAAGAATGGTCTAAGGTTTGGCAATTAAAATTCAATGCGAAGAAATGCAAAGTGATACACATAGGGAGTAGAAATCCACGGGAGACGTATGTGTTAGGCGGTGAGAGTCTGATATGTACGGACGGGGAGAGGGATCTTGGGGTGATAGTATCTGAGGATCTGAAGGTGACAAAACAGTGTGTCAAGGCGGTGGCCGTAGCTAGAAGGTTGCTAGGCTGTATAGAGAGAGGTGTGACCAGCAGAAGAAAAGAGGTTTTAATGCCCCTGTATAAGTTGTTGGTGAGGCCCCACCTGGAGTATTGTGTTCAGTTTTGGAGGCTGTATCTTGCTAAGGATGTAAAAAGAATTGAAGTGGTGCAAAGAAAAGCTACAAGAATGGTATGGGATTTGCGTTACAAGACATATGAGGAGAGACTTGCTGACCTGAACATGTATACCCTGGAGGAAAGGAGAAACAGGGGTGATATGATACAGACGTTCAAATATTTGAAAGGTATTAATCCGCAAACAAACCTTTTCCGGAGATGGGAAGGCGGTAGAACTAGAGGACATGAAATTAGATTGAAGGGGGGCAGACTCAAGAAAAATGTCAGGAAGTATTTTTTCACGCAGAGAGTGGTGGATACTTGGAATGCCCTCCCGCGGGAGGTGGTGGAGATGAAAACGGTAACGGAATTCAAACATGCGTGGGATAAACATAAAACAATCCTGTTCAGAAGGAATGGATCCTCAGAAGCTTAGCCAAGATTGGGTGGCAGAGCCGGTGGTAGGAGGCGGGGCTGGTGGTTGGGAGGCGGGGCTAGTGCTGGGCAGACTTCTACAGTCTGTGCTCTGAAAATGGCAGCAACAAATCAAGGTCAGGTATACACAAAAAGTAGCACATATGAGTTTATCTTGTTGGGCAGACTGGATGGACCGTACAGGTCTTTTTCTGCCGTCATCTACTATGTTACTATTACCCATGGGGAAATTGTTCTTCCCTTTCTATGTTATTTATAGACTTGACAGGGTCAGCATTCAAAGAATTTTTAGAGGGCCGCAGCCTCTGCTATCAGAATAAATAACACTCACCAGTCCCAGTCAGTGACATTTAGCAGCATTAGCTGAATAATGCGACTGAATATCAGGGACAATTCTCTACAGGTTGCTTAAAAGCAAGCGTAGGGATGACACGCTTTAAGCACGATGTCTATATTGGAAATTATGTTGGCAAATGCTGTTACAGAATACTAGCATAAGTCATAGTAACATAGTAGATGACAGCAGATAAAGAAAGACCTGTACGGTCCATCCAGACTGCCCAACAAGATAAACTCATTACATATGGTATGTGATACTTCATATGTATACCTGGTCTTGATTTATCCTTGCATTTTCAAGGCATAGGCCATAAAAGTCTGCCCAGCACTGGCCTTGTTCTAAAATTTCTGAAGTTAACATCAAAACCCCTGAAAAGCTCCACTCCAGCTCATTCAAATCTGTCCACTCACGATCAGGGCACAGACCATAGTAGTCTGCCCAGCACTGGCCTTGTTCTCCAACTTCTGAAGCTGAATCTGTCCAGCCACGATCAGAGCACAGACCGCAGAAGTTTGCCCAGTACTAGCTTTGCTTCCCAATTACCAGTGTTGCTTCCTAATCTCCGCTGTTGTTTTAACTTTGGCACAAGCCGGTAGGCTAATGACAGGCATAAATGCTCGCACCCGACTACTGTCAGGTGCGTAACTGATAATATTCTATAACCTGTGCACATAAGTGCTAGGCATGCACCTGACCCATCCATGCACCCTCCCAGGTCCTTGCCCTCCTCCTTGCAGATGTACGCCATGGATTTTGTACAATCAATTTGTAGAATACTGACTAAAGGCAGTTACACATGTAACTGTAAATTAGTGCCAAGCATGCTACTTGCCATGCCTTATATAGAATCCGGGGGTCAGAGCACAGTTATATGTGCAACTTAATTATTAAATTAGCTGCTAATTGGCATTAACAACCACTAATTGTCTATAATTGGTGTTAATTGACACTAATTGGCACTACTTGACAATTAGAATTTAAGCACGCTTCTTTTTAGGCATATTTTAAAAAGAGGCGCGTGTAAATTCTATTGCATGTAGCTGAAATGGGGGCATGGCCATGGGAAGAGTGTGGGTGTGTTGGGGTTGTCACTCAAATTTATGCGCGTCCTTATAGAATTCAGGGGAAAACTACTACTACTACTTATCATTTCTAAAGCGCTACTAGACGTACGCAGCGCTGTACACTTGAACATGAAGAGAGAGTCCCTGCTCGACAGAGCTTACAATCTAATTAGGACAGACAGACAGAACAAACAAGAGATAAGGGAATATTAAAGTGAGGATGATAAAATAAGGGTTCTGAACAAGTGAATAAGGGTTAGGAGTTAAAAGCAGCATCAAAAAGGTGGGCTTTTAGCTTAGAATTGAAGGCGGCCAGAGATGGAGCTTGACGTACTGGCTCAGGAAGTCTATTCCAGGCATATGGTGCAGCAAGAGAAAAGAACAGAGTATGTAGTTCGCGGTGGAGAAGGGTACAGATAAGAGAGATTTACCCAGTGAACAGAGTTCCCGGGGAGGAATGTAGGGAGAGATGAGAGTGGAGAGGTACTGAGGAGCTGCAGAGTGAATGCACTTATAGGTCAATAAGAGGAGTTTGAACTGTATGCGGAAACGGATAGGAAGCCAGTGAAGTGACTTGAGGAGAGGGCTAATATGAGCATAACGACCCTGGCGGAATATTAGTCGTGCAGCAGAAATACCTACATTTAGGTACAGGTATTTATAGCAGGCTTTCAGTGGCGTAAATGGTCACACCTAAATGTAGCTATGTTCCCTGGCCCTATGTGCTATTCTATAAACCGTGTCTAACATAAGGCATGTTATGTAGAATAGCACTAGCACCCAGATTCTATATACCACACCTTGAGTTCTGCATGTAAATCTAGGCATATTCTATAACTACGTAGATTACTTATTTTAACAAGCTGTTAAGCACTGTTAACAGCTCTTAACAAGCACTAACTGGCAAAACTTAGAATTTATGTGCATATATTGGAGAGTCATGTGATAGGAGGTAGTGTCCTATTGTGGCTTAAAAACTGGTTAAAAGATAGAAAACAGAGAGTAGGGTTAAATGGTCAGTATTCTCAATGGAGAAGGGTAGTTAGTGGGGTTCCCCAGGGGTCTGTGCTGGGACCGCTGCTTTTTAACGTATTTATAAATGATCTAGAGAAGGAAGTGAGGTAAAAAGTACATAAGTACATAAGTAATGCCATACTGGGAAAAGACCAAGGGTCCATTGAGCCCAGCATCCTGTCCAAGACAGTGGCCAATCCAGGCCAAGGGCACTTGGCGAGCTTCCCAAACGTACAAACATTCTATACATGTTATTCCTGGAATTGTGGATTTTTCCCAAGTCCATTTAGTAGTGGTTTATGGACTTGTTCTTTAGGAAACCGTCTAACCCCTTTTTAAACTCTGCTAAGCTAACCGCCTTCACCACGTTCTCCGGCAACGAATTCCAGAGTTTAATTATGTGTTGGGTGAAGAAAGATTTTCTCAGATTTGTTTTAAATTTACTACACTGTAGTTTCATTGCATGCCCCCTAGTCCTAGTATTTTTGGAAAGCGTGAACAGACGCTTCACATCCACCTGTTCCACTCCACTCATTATTTTATATACCTCTATCATATCTCCCCTCAGCTGTCTCTTCTCCAAGCTGAAAAGCCCTAGCCTCTATAGTCTTTCTTTATAGGGAAGTCGTCCATCCCCGCTGACGACACAAAGTTATTCAAAGTTGTTAAATCGCAAGCGGATTGTAAAAAGTTACAAGAGGACCTTACGAGACTAGGATACTGGGCATCTAAATGGCAGATGATGTTTAATGTGAGCAAGTGCAAAGTGATGCATGTGGGAAAGAGGATCCCGAACTATAGCTACGTAATGCAAGGTTCCACGTTAGGAGTCACTGACCAAGAAAGGGATCTCGGAGTCGTTGTTGATGATACATTGAAACTGTCTACTCAGTGTGCTGCTGCAGCTAAGAAAGCAAATAGAATGTTAGGTATTATTAGGAAAGGAATGGAAAACAAAAGTGAGGACGTTATAATGCCTTTGTATCGGTCGATGGTGCGACCGCATCTCGAATATTGTATTCAATTCTGGTCACCACATCTCAAAAAAGATATAGTGGAATTAGAAAAGGTACAGAGAAGGGCGACGAAAATGATAAAGGAGATGGGACAACTTCCCTATGAGGAAAGGCTAAAGCATCTAGGGCTCTTCAGCTTGGAGAAAAGACGGCTGAGGGGAGATATGATAGAGGTCTATAAAATAATGAGTGGAGCAGAACGGGTAGACGTGAATCATTTGTTTACTCTTTCCAAAAATACTAAGACTAGGGGACATGCGATGAAGCTACAAAGTAGTAAATTTAAAACGAATCAGAGAAAATATTTCTTCACTCAACATATAATTAAACTCTGGAATTCGTTGCCAGAGAATGTGGTAAAGGCAGTTAGCTTAGCAGGATTTACAAAAAGGTCTGGACGGCATCCTAAAGGAAAAGTCCATAGGCCATTATTAAATTGACTTGGAGAAAATCCACTGCTATTTCTGAGATAAGCAGCATAAAATGTATTGAACTTTTTGGGGGATCTTGCCAGGTATTTGAGACCTGGATTGGCCACTGTTAGAAACAGGATGCTGGGCTTGATGGACCTTTGATCTGTCCTAGTGTGGCAATTCTTATTTACTTATGTACATTGCTAAGCATATTCTGTAATGTATTGCACCTAAATTCTAACGTGCACAGGCAAAAAGCGGCATGGTTAAGGGTGTGGAAATGGGCATTTCATGGACGTTCCAAAATCTACACGTGTTGTTATAAAATATGGGCTAGTGCACGTAAATCTATGTGCAGGGATTTACGCCAGCTTTTTGTTGGCATAAATGGGTGCACATAGATTTAGCCGTATGAACTACACCTAAGTGTATTCTAAATACCGTGCAGTATTTAGAATACGCTTAGGCGTGATTGCCTAACGTGCAGTAATTTTAGGCGTCATATGTAGAATCGGGCCCTAAGTGCTTTTTTCGGACACATCTAGATTTTAGACGACATTTATAGAATCTGTCCCCAAGACATTAAATTGTACGCGCAAGTTTTTATAATTAGGATGATCATGTTTAACTGCCTTGGCAATATCCAGGTAGTGCTGAAGAGGTCCAGTGTTGAACACAGAACCAGAAGTTACCTGGGTACTGCCAATATTCAGCACCGGTACTCGAACAGCTATTCAGGCAAGTTAGGACAGCAAAATAGCTGCATATTGGCGATATATATACCGCCTTGGGTGAATCTCTTCATAAAAGTGGTTAATAAATCCCAAGAAATAAAATAAAAAAAATTCTGGCAGTTACCAAATACTCTAATATTTAGCAGGAGAAAAACAAACTCTATTGAAATAATCTAACTCTCTAAAAGGAGTTTGCAAAATTTATATTTAGTTAGTTTGTGAGTGTCCCTTTAATTGTGGAAAAGCCTCCGCTTTGAATATATTACAAAACAATTGAAACCTCAAACCTCCAAACAGGAAAACTACAAAAGTATTTGCTATATCCTTGTTATATCAGGAGTAGCTTAATACTCCCCTTTAGTAGTTATAAAAAGAAGCTAAGAGTTTTTCATCTCATTCGCTTTTTCTCACTAAATGTGAGTTTTTTGCATCTGGGTTTTTTTTCTCTTTTTCCTTCTTAGGGAACCAATGATATTAACCTACTCCTGATATAACAAGGATATAGCAAATACTTTTGTATTTTTCCTGTTTGGAGGTTTGAGGTTTCAATTGTTTTGTAATATATTCAAAGTGGAGGCTTTTCCACAATTAAAGGGACACTCACAAACTAACTAAATATAAATTTTGCAAACTCCTTTTAGAGAGTTACCAAATACTCAAATATTCAGCCCTAGTGTCCAGGTATTTAAAACCCCATGGTGGCCAAGGTTTAAAAAAAAAAAAAAAAAAAGCCAACTCTCACAGGTTAAATATTACTCCCTACGTTGGTGGCCTCTGGTCTGGACTCTTTCTACCTATTTCCTTGTTGAGATGCTACTTCAAGAACTCTGCTTTTAGAGAAGAATTTGAAGTAAACCTCGGTGGGTCACATTTGTTCATTGCTTTCTGAAAATTGGATAATCTGCAGAAACAGGCAGATATCGACTGCCGAGATGCCGTGCTAGCGTATTAACGCTATTTTTTGTGGGCATCGAGTGAAAGGAAACAGATGCTTGGCAGTTTCCTCAGGATCTAAAAGCCAAGTGGTATTGTAAAGTTTGAGATCGCTATTGATAATAATTTTATTTTACATATAGATATAAATATATAGATATAGATAGCAGTGGCTTTTCTAGGGGCGCTGACACCCGGGGCGGATCGCCGATGCGCCCCGCCCCCCCCCCCCGGCGAAATAACCCCCCGGTTGCAGCACGATCCCCCAGCCAAAGAACCTCCCCCGGGTGCACGCCGCTGGGGGGGGGGGGGGTGCCGCGCGCCTCTCGGCTCTTCGTTTCCATGCTCCCTCTGCCCCGGAACAGGACCTGTTCTGGGACAGAGGGAGCATGGAAACGAAGAGCCGACAAACATGCGGCACCCCCCCAGCGGCATGCACCCGGGGCGGACCCCCCCCTTGGTACGCCACTGATAGATAGATATATCCTGTCTCTGTGGCCGTATCTGTCTGTCTGTCTGTCTGTCTGTCTGTCTGTCTATCTATCTATCTATCTATCTATCTATCACAGAGACAGGATACTGTGCTAGATAAACCCTTGGTCTGACTCAGAATGGCAATTTTTATGTACTCTGAATTTTTTCTCTCGTGAACCCAGAAACCGAAATGCGGGACTATGGGTTTCCTCCTCCATCCATCTTTCCCCTCCTGATTAAATAACTACAGGAGGCGATTATAGACCTCCCATTCCCACCCGCCTATACAGTACAGCATCCTAAATCCTAGGCTTTGCCTTCAACCTTGGGAATTCTGCCTTGTGCAGTGCAATTGTCATTGTTCTGTGGCGAGGGGGACTAGGAAGCCCGTATCCCAGTTAAGAGTGTGAGGCATAAGAAAACAGGAAGGGGACAGAGGCAGCCAGGCCAAGAGCTCCATGGAATTCCTATAAACCTGCTCGTCCTAAGAAGTCCTGACAAGGACCAGAGGCGTCTTCTTAATATGACAGCCTAGAGAGAGACCACAAGTGTTTTTCGAAGCAGCTGCCTGCTCTGTTTCTGTTACTCCAGCTGGTCTCCTGGAAACCAGAATTCAATAAACAGAACCCTAGTCAAACTAGAAAGAAATGTGCCTTGGCACCATATCACTGAAGAGGTGATCTCACCCAAGCACAGTCACAAGGCACCTTCACTCTTTAACAGCAGAAGAAATTCAGCTGCTCCTGGAGAGATGCTTCACTGCTCTGATACTGTATCAGAGAATCTTTCTGGGCTTAAGAGGATTGCAAAATGCAACAAAACCGTCTTGTAAAGGAAGAAAATATTTATTGATTGCAACAAGAGCGTATTGATTAATCTCAGCAAGGGAATGCCTGTGAAGGAGCGAAATAGAAGAGAACAGCCTGCCGGTTAAACAAAGGAAGAGACTACACGCTCTGTCAGAAAGAGAAAGACTGCAAAGTGACCAAACCGAAGGCCTAGGAAGTGAATTAACGATTGCTAGGCTGCGCCTCTCTTTGTTCGTTACTCGTGGCGGTGCAGGTCTCCCTGGTGAAGCCTTCATGAGAGTCTGGGAAACTCTTGCCAAAGTTAATTTGTTCTCTCTGTAACGTGCTTCTCTCCGTTATCTTCCTGACACATTGTCCTGTCAACCCTCCGACGCGTTGCCCAGCCTAAAGCTGGTCTTCAGCGCTCCGCCTAATCTCACCCCTCTCTATCTCGCAGCTTCAGCACAGATGGGCATTAATTTATTTTCTACCGAAACAGACCATCGCACACACCCCATGGGAATAACAAAACAATCCTATTTCCTAGGCACAAGATTTATCATTTATTCTAATATGACATACCGCTAAATCTTATCCCGGTCTAGGCAGACACATTAGAGTCAGAGAAGGAAAGAGGAACTGTATTATAAAATAATAAAGCCTAGCCGTGTTTAGAGATAATTTCATTTCTGCTGGCACATAAACGTTGATAGTAACAACGCATAAAGCTGCAAAATTTCACAATGAAATTTCAAGTGGTTGCTGAGAAAACAGCAAAAAAACTCTAGGGGGTTACTTTTTGTTTGCCAGGGCCGCCGAGAGACTAAGCTGGGCCAGAGGCAAGGCCGCCCCCCTCCCCTCCCCCCCCCTCCCCGCTGCAGTCCCCGGTCTCACTTGCCTGCCCTCGGCTCCATCCCCCACCGGGCCCCCTGCATTAAAATCGTCAGCGCCTCAGCTCCGTTTGGAAAGGCAGATTGCCTTCCTTCGGGCCCTCCCTGTGTCCTGCCCTCGTCTGATGTAACTTCCGGTTTCCGTGAGGGCGGGACACAGGGAGGGCCCGAAGGGAGGCGATCTGCCTTTCCAAACGGAGCTGAGGCGCTGCCGATCTTAATGCAGGGGACCTGGTGGTAGATGGAGTCGAGGGCAGGCAGGTGAGACCGGGGACTGCAGCGCCGGCGGCCCGGGCCCGGGGAATTTTGTCCCCCCTGCCCCCCTCTTGGCGGCCCTGTTGTTTGCCTCACCGCGTACACTTACATGCATGAGTGCTAGAATTCTGTAAGTGCAGGAATGACACAAATTTTAGGCACCAAGTTATAGAGTGAGGGGGTTTGAGTGTTATTGTCAAATATGTAAATACATGTATATCTCTGCAACCACAAGCTCACTGGATATGGTTTACACGGACCATCACTCCATGGAAGCTGACGACGAAAGTATCAATATACCCGTCATGCTGATCATTCCATCAGATATACAAAGGCCTCTCTTATCAGAGATCAGAATATGCTCGCATTAGCCAGGAGGAATCTTTTGGTCTGCCAGGATACTCTGACCAAAGAAGGGATTTTGAACACTGACTGCTGTGCTGAATTTTGCTGAGTGCATGAGATTAGATTAGATTCTCGTCAGAGACAACATAACTGGGAGTTAGCATGCATTTCATCTGAACACTGCATCAAAAGCAGCCCCAGGGGAAGCCCACTGTAGTACCTAATGATGCACAGCAGAGAATTCCTCATACCAGGGAGGAAGGGTCATAGGAAACACGAGAGAATACATTTCGACTGAGAGGGTGACTAAAGCTTGAAATATCCTAGAAGCAGAGCTACTGCAAATGAAAACATGACAGAATTTAACCGTGCTTAACACGAATACAGATTGAAGCTGTAAGGACAAATTGGGGGCGGGGGAGGGCAGGTAGGTAAGATGAAGGAGAAGGCTTGAATATTGCTCAGGTTTATGAAATTTTAGACGGTCAATTAAGAGAAAATGCAAGTCGATGTGCAGAGAATGGCTTCCAAGGACACTGGGATAACTGATATGAAGTAGTCATGGCTACTACCCTAACATCAATGAGCATGGTATGACTGGACGCACAAACAATAGCTTTTACAGGTTTTGGTAGCTATGACAGAGTTTGGGGTTAAAACATGGGAGGGGGCTTTGGACACACAGCAATGTCAATTAAGATGGTGTAGGCCAGCAGATTAACAAAATTTAAACATGCTTGGGACAGATATGGAGGATAGTGGTGGGAATATGCTTGAAAGGCTGAATAAAAAAAGACAGAAGGAGAAGCAGACGGTATTGGTTTATATATTGGAATTTATGTTCAATTACCCAAACCAGCAATTGGATTGATCATCTACTATGCTGCTATGTTACCAGTCGATTTCTTCTTTGACTTGTCTCATGCTATGCAGTATATCACTCAGGTTTAAAAGTTTCAGATGTGAATACATTTCAACAGCGAAGTCTGCTAGTATCATCTTCTGAGATGCTGTGAACTCCAGATACCTAGAGAATGTGTAAGTGCAAACAAATGGGGACCATAGTTGAACCTGTAGGACCTGGGCGACATGGTATGTCCCATAGAAGTATGTCCCTGTATTTTGAGCCTCTGTGGTAGTGACCCACATGATGTTGAAAGCATGCTCTAGAGCAGAGGACCCTAAACCTTTCAATGGAAGGCAGTCCTACTATCAGGTGGCCTAGGCATCCACCTAGAGCAATTCGGTTCTGAGGATGGTGCTTGTATCAGTGCAGTAGTCAGTGGCACTAAAGGCAAGCTCAGGGCCTTCAGTGCATATGCACGCTCAAACCCTGCCATGTCTCTTCCCCTAAAGCAGGAAGTTCAGAAGGGGCGGGGCAGGACATGACAGGAATTGAATGCACACATGTGCTCAAGGCCTCGCACTGATTTTCATTTAGTGCCCCAGCCCCATGTGGTGGCTAGTGGCAACAGTAATGAGAAGTGGGAGTAAGCAGTAGGAAAGAAAGGAGAGATGATGGAAATAAGGGAAGAGGAGGGGAAGGGGAGACACAGTGAAGGGTGAAAAAAAGGAGAGATGCTGGCCACTTGGGGAGAGGGGAAGATGAAATAAGACGCTGGACACATGGTAAGTAATCAAAAGGAATAGGAGCTGCTGGACATCTGTGGGATGATGTAAGGGATGAGCAGAGGAGTTCCTAGACACCTAGGAGGAGGTAGTAGGGAAGAGATAGGGATTATGCTGGACACTTGAGGGTGGGGGTAGTAATGAAGGGGAGATGCTGGACACCTATGAGTTATGTGAAGAAGGGAAGAAGAGATGCTGGACTAGGGGGAGCATGAGGAAAAAAGGGGAAATGCTGGACAAGGAGTAAGGAAAAGGGATGAGAGAGGGAGATGCTGGACATGGAGCGAGGAAAAGGGATGAGAGAGGGAGATGCTAGATGTGGAGCAAGGAAAGGGGAAGAGATGAGAAGGGAGACACTGGATATAGAGCACAGGGAAAGAGAAAAGAAGGAAATGTTAGACATAGGGCAGGGAGGGAGATGGACTGAGAGGGGAATTTAGTGAAAGGCTGGGGAAGGATAGAGAGGGGAAAGGTTGGGTATGGGCATAGGAAGGGAGGGGGCATTTGCCCCCTTTGGATTTCTTAGCTGTTGGGCCCATTTTCTGCCAACCTTTGGCCTCGGGGGCAGCTCTGTTCAGTACCTCCCTTCTCTACCTGCCAGTTAACCATATTGTTGCACTACCACAGTCATTATGGCCTTGCTGGGACCTGTAATAGTGCTAGCTGTAATAACAGCAAAGGATCGCTGAGCCTGTGTGAGCACGCTGAAAGGAAGTCTCTACTACATTCCACCCCCACAGGAACAGGAACTCTGAAACAGAGGGAACGGGATGTATCAGAAACTTCCTTTCAGTGTGCTCATAGAGGCCCCACAGATCTTTGTGGGAGAACAGATATTGATGCTGTAGACTCTGGAGGGAAGGGGTTTGACTGTTGGGAGAAGCCAGATTTGGCCAGATTTGGCCATGGCTGGTGATAGGTAGGAGGAGAATTGGGGCCATGGGAAGCAGGAATAGGGTGACAGAGGAAAAACACTAGACACAGGGGAGGAATAGGGGGAGAGGGAAATAGGGAGATGGGGAAAGATGCAGCACAAGGGGGAAGAATAGGGAGACAAAGGGAATGCTGGACATAGGAAGAATAGCTGATTTTGAGATAGGTGCTAACCAGACATTGATCAAGCGATTTAACCGGCCTGGGGCTGTTTCTGGCTGGTTAAATCGCTTTGAATATCATCCCGTTTATCTTCAGTGTTATGATTGGAATGTTAATTTGTGCAATGTATATCTGCTAACTTCATATTTTCCCAGTAGATGGGGAAATATTTCTAGTTTTCTGGTATAGTACTTAAAGCAAGAGTCTGGATTCTTGGGGTTTCAATTTAATTTTTGTCTCTATATTTCTATTTTTAGTTTATAGTTACTTCATTTCTGTTTTGTGTATGTGTGTGTGAGGGGGGGGGGGGGGGGGGGGGTCCAAAGCTGGCTAATCTGTTAGTGTAGAGTTTCTATGTAAGGATCTGTAATAATCTCACTTGCTCAATTTTCCCAATAGGTATACTGATGTCCTAGGGCCAACTATGTGAGTTTAGAAGTTAGTGTTGCAATGGTAGATTTGCTGTAGGTCTTGAGTGACTTTTTTTTTTGCAAAGGATTGTATTTTACAATATGCCTGGTACTGAGAGGGTTTATGTTGCTGTTAATGAGATGACACTAGAATCAGACTTTTTTTTTTTTGGTATGGGAAAAGAAAGCTTGTTGATGTTTTAACAGTTCCTTATATCGACCTACTGAAGAATTCTAAAACGTTATCTGTCCCACTCTACATAAGGCAATCCTCATCAAGATTACCCTCCCTGCTACTCTCTGCTCCATAGAAAGCTCTGTTGGATAATGTAAAAAAAAAAATGCCCCCCCCCCAAACCCATGAGGCTGGGGTGAGGGAGATGGAAAGTTGTAGGCAGATGGAGTACAAAAGAAGGAGGCTGAGGACTGAACATTGAAGGGGATGAATTGAAGACAAGGGGAGAGAAGAAATGGTAAATGGACAGCAGACTCTGGGAACAGTTCAGAGTTAAGAGAATTCAAAGGAAAGCAGAAACCAGAGACTGGTAGCAAGGAGATTAGAAAAATAAAATGACCAGACAGCAAAGGTAGAACAAATTAATTATATTTTCAATTTAGTAATTAGAGTGTGTCAATTTTTGGAATTTACATCTACTGTCTTTATATGTTGCACAGTATGGGGTAAATATATCACTGTTTCTATTCCCTGGTGTTGCACTCCATGCAAAATCTGGCTTCTTCAGATTTCAGTATAATTTTGGTCTACACATTTCTATTTGCAGTTTATGGAAATTTATTCTGTTCTTAGTGAGCGTCTCTCTGTGTTCTAAATGTTAATAAATAGAACATATAAACAAGGTAATCTTTTTATTGGACTAATTTTAATACATTTTGACTAACTTTCGGAGAACAAAACCCCCTTCCTCAGGTCAGGATAGGATACAGTAACAGTACTATACTGTATTGACCTGAGGAAGGAGGTTTTGGCCTCTGAAAGCTAAATGCATTAGTCCAATAAAATGGTATTATTTTATTTTCTATATTTGTTTTATTTCTATTTGTTAATTTGTAAAGTGGTGATTGGTATTTGTTAGTTTTTTCAAATTTACATCTGCTGTCTTTATATTTTGCACAGTACTAGGGGACATTTTCTGTTTCTGTGGTGTTGCATTGTATGCAGAGTCTGGCATCTTGGGGGTTCAGTTTAATTTTTGTCTAAATAGAAAGTTTATGATTACTTATTCTATAGTGGATTAGGGTGTATCTGTGTTTGTGAAAAAGACATGGCTTTCAGTTGGCATTGATTGTGCAGGATCGACAATCTGTACTATTCTGTCTGGTATCGTTTTACAATAGGTGAATTGATGTTCTAGTGCTCACTGTAGTGTTTAAGATGCTTTCCTTTTCCTTGTGTGACTCGTAGAAATGACTGCTTATGGTATGGTAGAATTGCGCTATAGGTCCTGAGGGCCAGATGCACTAAACTTAATGAGCCATTAATGAGCAAGTAGTAAACCGTGGCATGCACTAAATGCTTCTCCGAGCCATTTTCCCATCACGGTAGCAGCTAACGAAAACGGAATGCAGATGAGCAAATTAGTACCCCAATGTGTATAAATCGTATTATAATGAGATGCACTACCGTTTTCCGATTGCCTAACCGTGGAAAATCTAACGGGAGGTCTGCACCTCTCGTTGGGGCTGCGCAGCCTCTAAAAACTTCTATAAATGTGCACGCCGCTGGGGGGGGGTGTCGGCTCCGCTGGTTCCCTGCTTCCTCTGCCCCGGAACAGGTTACTTCCTGTTCCGGGGCAGAGAGAGCAAGGAACCAGCGAAGGCGACGCAGCTCTCAGTGACGTGCACTCGGGGGCGGATCGGCCCTCTCGCCCGCCCCTCGCTTCCTAATTGAAGTAAGAATGCGCTCCGGGGGAGAGGGTGCACTCTGGAGGGGGGGGGGGCGCCATGCTGCACCCGGGGGGGTGCACAGCGGCGACCCGCCCCGGGTGTCAGCCGCCCTCGCTAAGGCACTGCACTCGGCTCTTTCTAGTAAATCGAGATACACTTCCTCATACCGAAAGCATTAGCAAGACTCTTCTACCTTCCAGGGCTGGTTGAAGAGTATCGGGTGCCCTAGTTGAACCTTCAGGCTTAACTCCCCCTCAATGAACTTTCAGGACCCTGATGTGGCTGTCAGAATCTATATCTACATTTATATAAAAAATCATTTATGGGATGGCCCTAGATTATATGTGTGACATGACGGATCTTCTAACTCGAAACTCAACCCCTAGCTACAAAAATATTATTTATTTATTTGTTTGTTGCATTGAATCCCACATTATCCCACCTCTTTGCAGGCTCAATGTGGCTTACAATACATCATGGATAGTGGAAAAGAGAAAAGAGTAGATATTTGGTGTTGCAAATCCACTCTAACTAGAGACTTCTCTCATTTAGGTACCAAATGGTGGAATTTCATCCCAAGGGAAATAAGAGAACTCAGTAACTACTTAATTTTCCATAAATTTTTTAAGACTTTTCTTTTTAATAAGTTCCCTCATTAGATGCGTATACTGAATATAGCCAAAAATCTTCCCATTGCTACTACTTTGCAACGGTGCTCTTAATTCTTAGAGTCTTTCTTTAATGTATATTATTCATTAATTTGTACTATTTTATTACTTATGTAAGCCACGTAGAACTGAATAATAGAATTCGGATAATGTGAGATACAAGTATCAAATAAATAAATTGCTTTGCTTTGACTGAAGCTGCTCTTCGCCTCCCCCTAGAGGCCGTTGCCCTAGGTGACAGCATAATCTTGCTTAATGGTTGGGCTGGCCCTGCCAATTCCCTCCTAGGTGACTTGTCTAGGGTTGCCAACTAGATCCAGATTCGCCTGACATGATTGATCCAGTCCTGGGCTTACTCCACTGCATGCAGGGATTTGTGGTTCCGATTTCCCTGAGAAAAGCAAGGCTACACGTCCCTGCATGCATTGGGGTAAGCCCCAGGACTGGATCAGCCCTGTCGGGAAAATCTGGATCTAGTTGGAAACCCTAGTCTTGCCTAAAGTTTGAGCCAGCCCTGCCACCTCCCTCCTTCGTACTACAGAACCTTATCTCTTCCCCTTAGCCCTTCCACCTCAGAATTTGCAACAATGTTAGTGGCTGAAATCAATGCCAGTCATTCCGTCCTGGGGCTGACAGAAGCCCCTCTGATAGAAGTCTGCTCCGGTAGCTGTAGGATAGAGGAGAAAGTGAGTGCTGAGTCAGTCAGATCTGGGTCAGCTCACTGCTTAATGACTAGCTAAATATAGTGCCACCTGCACCGAACCAGTCTCTGCCTTTCCAGAGCATCATCAGCACATTTCACTGTTCACCACGTCTTATCTTCTGTACTGCAGTGTTCAAAGAGCAGCCTAAAGACCTCTTAGAAACACGAGCTGCAAATTAAAGGGCCAATCCAAGTAAAAAATGAGGGAGTTTCATTCTTGGCACTGATGTACATGCTGCTGCCCTCAAAGATTGCAAGTGTGAGTCCTGACACTTGTGCTTGTCAGACCTGTGAGTTCTTGTACCAAGTAGAGTGCTGCCGAGCCCGGTACTCAGACCAGGTTCTGCTTGGTGGCTGGACAACCCCGAGCTTCACCTGCGCTGACCGCCGTTCCCCAGAGGTAGAGCCCCTAGGTGCGGGCAGCCTGCATGGCTTAAGAAATGGAGCAGGAAGTGGGGTGATGAACGTGACGGCCAGACAGGTAGCAGGCAAGAGAGTGATCCAGGTACGGGCAGAGTCAGCAGGCAGGCAGCAGACATGACAGTAATCCAGGTACGGGCAGTCAGCAGGCAGGCAGCAGACATGACAGTAATCCAGGTACGGGCAGTCAGCAGGCAGGCAGCAGACACGAGAGTAATCCAGGTATGGGCAGAGTCAGCAGGCAGGCAGCAGACACGAGAGTAATCCAGGTACGGGCAGAGTCAGCAGGCAGGCAGCAGACACGAGAGTAATCCAGGTACGGGCAGAGTCAGCAACGAAGAACAAAGTAGAGGAGAAGCACACTACTGAGCAAGTAACACCTACCAAAGTAAAAGCCGAAGCAAGGAGTCTAGGGAGAGCTCAGCTGATAAAGGAGCCTGGAAGCCAGGAAGAGAGAAAGCAGAGCCAGGTGCATGGAAGCAAAGCAATCAAGTAGCCTGCAGCCAGAGAAGAACTGCACACACATGGCTCAGGGCTGTGCCAGTCAAGTGTGCGGGTCGACGGGACCCTGCACAGCCCGAGGACACCGCTTGCATTGAGGTAGGGGACATGACAGTGCTCCAGTGTGAATAATTTTGAAATCTGAGAGAAAGAGACAGCTTTGAGATTAGCAAGTGTGAAGTGATGGATGGTGTATAGATGGCACTGAGAGAGAGAGAGAGAGAGAGAGAGAGAGGTGTGTGTGTGAGAGAGAGATGGAGAGAGTGCTTGGAGATTAGTGAGTGTGAAGTGATAGATAGTATGTAGATGGCACTGTGTGTTAGTGTGTGTGTGAGAGAGACAGAAAGCACAAGTGTGCTTTGAGATTGGTGCATGTGAAGTGATGGATGGTGTATAGATGACTGTGTGTGTGTGTGTGTGTGTGTGTGTGTGTGTCATATTGTCTTTATTGAAACTTGCAACAAGACAAACCAAGCATACAAACAAGCGATAAAACAAGCAATAAAACCCGCTAACTAATACATAAATAAAACCTTACTGGCCAATACCCCCGCCCCTCAACAAACCCTCCCACTCAGGGAGGCTGAAACGAAAAACCCCTCCAATGCCTTGCCCACTGTAGTCCAGAACAATGCTCCTTCTCCCTCACTGCCAGCTGCTGGACAAAATGTACCACATCCCCTGCCACCTCCTGTACAGACAGCCACTTCCGATATAATGAAGCTTGGCAGCGTGCCTGCCACAGGAAGTAACAAAGGGCTACAGCGATGATATACAGTGTCTCCCTACACCACCCCTTTCCTTTTGGAAACCCTCCATAGGCCCATTCTGCATAAGATAGCTGGTGGAAGAAAGGAATCCCTAATTGGCGGGCTACTGCCTGACAGACTTGTTGATTGAACGGGCACTTGAGGAGGAAGTGGTCCATTGTTTCATCCTCCGTCACGCACTCCCCCCTCGGGCACTTACGATCATTGCTGTTTCTATTTTTCATGTTAGCTCGAACATAAAGCCGGCTGTGGAAAGTCAGCCAGGCCATGTCCGCAATCTTCCGGGGGAGGCGTGATGAATTGAGGAAAGCCAGACCTTCCTCCTGTAGTGGACCTGGGCAGTCCCTCAAGGCTAGACGTGTTGAAAAGTGTGTCTGAATAATGCGGTGTTGTAGCTGCCTCCTGTCCTCCTTCTGGATTTCCTGTACTGTGATACCCCATCTCTTCACCAATCTCAACAGAGGTGAGATGTCCTGTGGCAAGTATCCCGCCTTCCCTCGCAGGGGCATTGCCTGACCTCCCCTCACCCAATCCCTCAAGTACCGCTGAAGCCAGGAGGCCATGCAGTCTGCCCAAGCCGGCCTCCCTTCCCGCAAGACCCCTCCCAGATTTTGTTGGAAAAAGAAACAACTAAAATGTACCACAGGGTTGACCATTCCCAACCCCCCCTCCCTTTTGGGCAAATAGGTCACCTCCCTCCGGATAATATTCATCCTGTTCCCCCATAGCTGTTGGAAAAACAAGCTGTATACTCTGGCATGTAATGATATAGGCAGTAAACAGACCTTGGATATGAACAGGAGAAGGGGTATCAGATAGGTCTTAATGACATGCAGTTTTTCCACAAACCGCAACTTATATGATTTCCACTGGGCCACCCTTTCCTCGACTCTCCCCAGCCCCTTCTCCCAGTTGATCGTATCATAGTCCTGTCTGCCTACCCAGAGACCCAGGATCCGTACTTCATCCCTTGCTACTGGGTACTGACTGGGAAGTTTGAAAGCTGGTCTGCCCTGTCCTACCCAAATTGCGGAGCTCTTATCCTGGTTTATCTGGGCCCCCCGCAGCCTGTGTGTATTCTGCCATCCAGGTCTGAACTCGCTCGGCTTCCTCCTTGCTACTGATTACTACTGTGACATCATCTGCGTAGGCGACACATCGCCATGTGTGTGAACCCAAAGAGATGCCCTCTAGTTGACCGCTAAACCCTCCACTCAACCTTCTGAGGAAAGGATCTAAGGAAAGGACGTACAGCAAGGGGCTGAGGGGACACCCCTGCCGTACCCCTGACCTCACTGCAAAGCTCTTGCCCACCCAACCATTTATTAGAGTGCTACTCCTTGCATTGCGATACAAAGTCTGGATCCACCCTATAAACTGGTCGGGTATCCCATAGCACCGAAGCACTAGCCATAGGTACTCCTGGGACACCCTGTCAAAAGCCTTAGACTGATCAAGGGTCAGCAAATACTTTCCCTTTGTCCCACCTTGACTCCTTTCCACTATTTCACGGATGGTACAAACTGCTTCCACTGCCCCTTTCCCCTTCACCGAGCAAAACTGTGCTGAGGACAAGAGACCACCCACTGCCCCAGCCAGGCGGTTGTAAATAATCCTGGCCATTATTTTCCTATCTACATTCAGAAGACTTATGGGTCTCCAGTTCTCGATAAGTTCCAGATTTCCCTTCTTTGCGAGGAGAACCAAAATAGAACACTGCTGTGAAGGGGCCAAACGCCCGTTCTGCAAACAATTATTAAAAATTGCAGCTAACACTGGAATCAGGACCACACGGAATTTTTTGTAGAACTCTGGGGTCAGCCCATCGGGACCCGGAGTTGTACGTGCTGATAGCGTATCAATAGCATCATCTACCTCTCCTGTGGTAATGGGCCTAAGCAGTTGTTCCATCTCCCCCTCCGAAACCTTTTCCAAGCCTGGGGCACTCTGCACGTATGATAGCATGAAGTTAGAAACCAAGCTCTCTTTCCCCCACAATTGGGTGTAAAACCGAATGACCCTGGCCTCGATTGAACGTTGGTTCGTCAATCGCTGCCCTGCTTCATCTCTCATAGCATAAATGACCTTGTGTCCTACTGCTACCTTGCAATTCTGGAAAGGATCCGGGGAATACCGATGCCCATATTCCCTTTCCAGAAGCAAAGCAGCGTATCGATCATATTGCAACAGCCTCAACTGGGCCTGCAAAGCTTCTATCTCTCCCTTCTCTAGATGGTTGGAGACCGCGTGGTCCAATTGCTTACGAAGACGACAGCACTGTGCCTGTAACCCCAGACTCTGCTTCCTGGCTAGGGACCGGAAAAGGGCCTTGACTCGCCCCTTTACCATGTCCCACCAGGCTCCCTTATCATCCATCACCTCCCATAGTGTTTCTTGGTCTGCTAAAAAACCCTCAAATATTTGTCTGTTTTCCTCTACTTCTAATAACTTTGCACTCAGTTTCCAAAATCCTGGGCCTTTCTGCGCCCCTTCGCATATTGTTAAGACTGTGGAAACTAAGGCATGATCTGAATATTCCGTCCATCTATTCGGCTGCCCCTGAAACTTAGCCAACCCGCCTACAAAGAGCCAGTCAATACGGCTCTCCGTGTCTCCCCTTCTAAAAGTGAACCCCTTCCCTCCCGCCACCTCCAGTCTTGCCTGTTTTACAATTGCTGCCAGCTGGAGGCTGTCATAACCCACCTGACGCCTGGACCCCTTTCTATCTGCTTGCTGTAAGACCATATTAAAGTCTCCTCCAAATACCACCAATTTGCTTGTATATAAATACGGTTTCACCCGGAGCAACAGCTGCTTGCGTTCCCAACTAATCTGGGGCCCATAAAAGTTAATGATTCGCACTGCTACCCCTCTAATGAAAACGTCTAAGACAACACACCTCCCTATCTCCACCTCTATTTCCCTCGTAATCTCCACTTCTCGGGTGGCAAAAAGAATAGCCACCCCTGCGCATCTTTCTTTGGCCAGAGACCAGAATGAGGGCCCCCCCTTCCAATCTCTCTTGGCCCGGTGCAGGAGCTGCAAAGAATCCAAATGAGTCTCCTGCAACAGGATGCAGTCTACCTTGCACTGGGTCAAATCGCTAAAGGCGACAAATCTAGTTCTCTCTGCCTTTATGCTGGCTACATTCAGAGTTGCAAAGATTAAGGACAAGGCAGCCATGGTTTATTTCTTAAATTTCTTACCCCTCCTCATCTCTTCACCGCAATCCCTCTTCACAGATATTCCTGCCCCCATCATTTCTTCAGGATCCTCTATAATTTCTTCTAATTCCAAATCCTCCCACTCTGAGTCATCTTCCCCGGCTTTCTTTCTACCCTTTTTTTTCTTGGTTTCCTCTGGACCAGCCCTTTCCCCTTTCATCCCTTCCTTACCCTCCTCTATTTCCTGCATGAGGCCCTTCGTTAAACTAGTAGGATGTGATGTTAGACTTGGGGGTAACACTGCTGGCTCCTCTCTGTTAAGTCTTTCAGATGATTCATTCCTTGCTCCCCTCCCCTCCCTCCTCTTCTCCTCCAAAACCTCCCTTTGGGGTGGATTCATCTCAAGATCACCCTCTCCTTCACCTGAAACCTGAAACACTGCATATCGATTACTCTGGCTCTTCTCCAGAATATCTGTTCTCCCCGCTCGGGCTAGCCCCCTCCCCTCCTTCCTCCGACCCCCCTTCCCTCCATGTTTCCCTACCAGGGTCCATGCTTCCCCTTCTTCTCCCCCCTTCTCCCCACCTCCTTCTTCCATCCTTTCACAAATACCCCTTCTTTGAATGTGATCCAAACCTGATGCCCTTTTCTCCCCCTTTCCCTTTCCCTTAGTGCCTGCCTCTGTATGAATAGTGGTATTTGATTTATCCATTAATCCCTTTAATGCTTCCCGCTTCTGTCCTTGTATCCTTGTAGTTTCTGCTTGTGCCCCTTCCTCCCCCCTCCTCTCTTCCTCTACCTGATTGTGCGATGCTTGTGGGCACTTGCTAAAAGGGTGCCCCAAGCCTCCACACAGGTTACAGCGTATGGTAGTGCAGTCGCTGGTGTCATGATCTGTACTACCACATCGCGAGCACTTTAACACTGTACATGACATGCTTAAGTGACGGAAAGATCCGCACCTGTAGCACTGTCTGGGTTGTCCTGCATAAAAGCATTGAATTCGATCCCTTCCAATGTATGCGGCTGAAGGTATATGTTGGGTGACATAGCCTGCCTGTTTTAATTTTACAAGGGCACTCCACCCCCCCGCCCACACACGACTCTGGTCTGGTATTTTGCTTAATGGGGTCCTAATTTCGGCATACCGTCCCAACCAGTATGACAGGTCTGCAGCCATAAGAGATTCATTACGTACCAAAATGGTAATCTGGACTGCGTCCTGTCTACTGATGGGGACAGCCTTAAAATCCACCCATCTACCCTGATGCTGCACCTCTGTGTACTTTTCCCAAAACAGGTCCAAACCTCGCCCTGTTAAGAAACTAATATCATATTCAGGGATTCCCACAGGGTGTATGCATGCATACAAATCTTCAGGGATAAAGCCAAGGGAGAATACCATTCTTAAAACAACCTCTCTAGGTGGTGCTACCCCTGTGCCCACCCAACGCAGCTGGACAACATTTCGACGTTTTGGGGTAACACCGCTCCCGGGACCCCGCAACGGACCAGAAAATGGATTTCCCCTTGTCTCCATGTCTGACTCCTGCCTCCCCTCCTCCTTCCCTGTCTCTGCCCCTCCTCCCCGTACTACTGCTGCAAAGGATAAAGGGGCTGATACCAGTATGCTCCCCCCTTCCCCACTCCCTTCCTGCCTTCCTCCCCTCCCCCTCTCTTCCCCTCCCTCCTCTCCCATGTCCACTAACCCCACTATGTTCAGTTCACTTGTGCTGTTTCTGTCTCTTCCCCCTCTGCAATATTCTACTTCCAGTCCTTTGCCAGTTGCTGCTGTTCCCAACCAGCACTCGTTCCCTTGCTCTGCAACTGTCCCACTCAGACCAGGTCTGGGATCTGTCTCCTCTTGTAGCTGACACTCTCCTCCATGCACTTTCTCTGTTTCTGACACTGTCATACTCAGTCTGAGTCTTGGCTCCGCCTCCTGGTGCAGCTGACACTCTCCTTCATGTACTCTCTCTGTATCTGGCACTGTCTTACTCAGTCTGGGTCTTGGCTCTGCCTCCTGGTGCAGCTGACACTCTCCTCCATGCTCTGTCTTACTGGGTCTGGGACTTGGCTCCGCCCCCTGGTGCAACTGACACTCTCCTTCATGTACTCTCTCTGTATCTGGCAATGTCTTACTCAGTCTGGGTCTTGGCTCCACCTCCTGGTGCAGCTGACACTCTCCTCCATGCCCTGTCTCACTCGATCTGGGTCTTGGCTCCGCCTCCTGGTGCAGCTGACACTCTCCACAATTCTCTCTCTCCTTTCTGGGACTCCTGCTTTGATGGGCATGAGTTTCTGAGAAGCTCCCTTCTGCTCTTTCTTCTTGTTTCTGAGTGGCAGAATCTATTGGGAGCCCCTGCCTGTCACTGAGCTTCCCCCATGATGTCATCAGCACTTCTGATTGAGATTGGATGGCAGCTCTTGGACAGCCCTGCTCAGAGGTCTGCCCTATCAATTCTGTCCATGAGTGACTGTGGTGTTCCCACGATGTTCCCGCCCTCTGTCCACCATATTTGCTCTCAGCTTCTTCCATCTCTTGTAGTACTCCACTACTCCATTCCTGTACTTTCCCATCCTCTTTAGTCTCTGTCTCCATCTGCAAAACCCCTTGTTTTTGCTCTACTTTCCCTCCCGTTGTTCCTGGTAACTTCTGTACTTGCTCAGTGTGTAGTGATTCTTCTCCTACCTCAGCATTCAAACTGTTCTGATTCTCCTCAGCATTCAAACTGTTCTGATTCTCCAGGCTGTCTTTCTTCTCTGTCTCTCCCAGCAAACCTGAGCTCTTCTCTGTGGGTTCGGCTATGCCCTGCCAGCTCTCTAAGTATAAGGGACGTTTTTGAATTTTTTTCAGTTTCATAGCTCTTTTGTGTTCCAAACTTGCCAGGCTCTCTTGCTGCATGCAGTGCTGGAGCCCCTCCTTATCCACAGTACCTGCCACAACTGGACTAGGAGCCTCTGTTCTACAAGGCTGGTAAGTGGATGGAGCACCTAGCTCTTGGGAATCCTGTAGGAAATAAAATACTGGTGATAACTGGGAATTATTTGTGTCAGTCTTGTCTTTCCCTCCTTCTGGCTGCTGCTGTTTCTCTTCCCCTGCTGTCCCTTCCAGCATAGCCTCTGGGGTGTCTGGAACCACGGAGTCCTGTGTGTCTCTGGGTTCTGCTTCCTGCTGGATCTGGGACTGCGTCTGGGTCTGCTGCATGCGTTCCCTGTTCAGGAAAACCTCACGAAGGGGATTATCTCTGCAGTTCTTTAGTTTTTGCAGCTGCCTTTGTTTTGCTGTAAGCCGCTTCTGGAGTGCTTCAACTCCCTTAACATACTTGTCTCGTGGGCCAGTGGAAGCCAGGTTACACATAGTTTTTGCTAGCTTCAGCCGCTTCCTCAGTACCTCTATTTCACCTTCTACTCGATTCATTTTCTTCACTGATCTAATTACCTCTTCAGGAGTCATATGCTGGGCCTCTTTCTTCTGCCAGGCCCTAGGCCTGGATTCCTTCTCCTCCTCTTCTTCCTCACTAACGTCCTCTTCAGACTCTCCGCTATTCTCTTCCACCACCTCTCCTCTGATACTGGATGCAGAGAACCCTGCTCTGGAACCCGGGCCCTGCCTTCTTGCCCCCTGTTCTTCACCCAGCTTAGGAATGTTATGGCCAGGACTTACAGTCAGGGTGAGCTGGCTCCTCAGCAAGCGCTGCTGGGCTCTGGTCCTTCCTCCGTCCACAGGCCTGGGCTCTCCTGGTTCTCCTGGTTGCATGCTTGGGGCTTGGGTGGAGGAAGCCTCCCCTTCATAGTGTTTCTCAGCTCCAAGTGTGCTAGGCCTTTCAGCCTGGGGCCCTCCTGCAGGGGGGCCCCCTCCCCTCTGCATTGTTCAGCAGCCACAGGGTACAGCAGCTCTCCTTTCAGCACCTCTTCACCACAGGTCTGTACTCTGTGTGTGTGTGTGTGTGTGTGTGTGTGTGTATGTGTGTGTGAGAGAGAGAGAGTGTGCTTGGATTCCAAAGAATGTGAAGTGAGAACAGTGCCTGAATGGTAGTGGGCAGTGTCATACCTAGCATATTTGATACCCAGAGCAGATCGCTTTTGACACTCCCTCTTCAGTAATAATCATGAAACAAAACATAATAACGGCCAGAAAAGAAATGCAGACAGTACCAACCATACTGTGAAGTAGCGCAAAACACTACAGATCACTTAGAACCTACAGATCAATTCTACCATACCATACTAGCAGTAACTTCCGTGAGTCACATAACAAGAGTCTACCTAGGAAAAGGCAGCACCATAAACATTGCAGTGGGCATAAGAACACCAGCACACCTACTGTAAAACTAAACAAGCCAGATTATTACAGATCAATCCTACACAGTTAATGCTAACAGAAAACTCTCTCTTTCACACACGCAGAACACAGATAGGCCCTCACCCAGTACAGAGTAAGATTAAATAACCACAATCAAAAAAAAATAGAAATGTGTAAACAAAAATTAAATGGAACCCCCAAGAAGCCAGACTCTGCATACAGTGCAACACCAGAGAAAAACAGTGATGCACACTCCCTGTATTGTGAAAAATATAAAGATAGCAAATGTAAATTTCAAAAACTGACATTCCAATCACTACATTACAAATTAACAAATATAAATAAAACAAAAATGGAAAATAAAATGATACCATTTTATTGGACTAAACGCATTTTTCAATTAGCTTTCAGAGGTCAAAACCTCTTTCCTTGGGTCAGGACAGTATACTGCTAATATGGCATCCAGTCCGGACCTGAGGAAGGAGGTTTAGTCTCTGAAAGTTAGTAAAACAATATACAAAAATCAGTCCAATAAAATGATAACACCTTAATTCTATTTCCATTTATTAACATAGCTACCATACTACTTTATCCTAAACTAAAAAAAAATATATATATACAGTATATATATATATATATTTTTTTTTTTTAACCTTTTTTGTCTATTTATTTTTTCTAATTGTGTTGGTCCCAGTCTCTGATTTCTGCTTTCCTCCTCTTCTCTTAACTCTTTTGCCAGGATTTCCTATCCATTTCTCATTTTTCTTTCTCCTTTTCCTTTCAGGTTTCTTCAATTTATTTTTCAGCATCTCTGTCCAGATGTAATTCTTCCTCCCTATCCAGTCTTCAATTTCCCTCTCTTTATTGTGTCTACCTACAGCTTTCCATCGTTCTCTCACCCTGACTCTCCTATTTCACTTCCTCTTATTTTCCAGTCTCTCACTGCTGTCTTTCTTCCCCCCTTCCATCCAGTATCCAACTTCAACAAAATGAACGTAATCAACTCCATCAAAACCTTGCTACCAGTGGCGTAGCCACAGGTGAGCCTGGGTGGGCTGGGGCCCACCCATTTAGGGCTCAGGCCCACCTATCAGTAGCACATGTTTAGCAGCAGCTGGTGGGGATCCCAAGCTCCGCCAGCTGAAGACTTCCCCCTGGTGGTAACGAAAATGCTACTCTCCATGATACTGGCACCTGCACATGCTCAGTTTTCAGCGTAAGCCTGCTGCAGACTGCCAAGGTAGAAAGAAGTGTTTTCCCGCCAGCTGAGATATTTTTTTCATGGTGGTAGTGGTGGGGGGGGGGGGGGGGGAGGAAGGAGAACACTTGGTGCCCACCCACTTCTTGCCCAGGCCCACCCAAATTCTGTTGTCTGGCTACACCCCTGCTTGCTACATCCTCCAGCTATTAACATCCTCAACCATTCCTTGGTAATTAGCCAATTAGAGCACTGCAATGCCCTTTACAAAGGTCTCCGAGTAACAGACCTTCAGTGTCTACAACTAATACAAAACATTGTTATTAAACTCATTACTGGAAGCAGAAAATGTGGAGGAGTTAGTGGTTAGTGCAGTGGACTTTGATCCTGAGGAACTGAGTTCGATTCCCACTGCAGCTCCTTGTGACTCTGGGCAAGTCACTTAACCCTCCATTGCCCCTGGTACAAAATAAGTAACTGAATATATGTAAACCACTTTGAATGTAGTTGCAAAAACCTCAGAAAGGCGGTATATCAAGTCCCAGTTCCCTTTCCCTCTATTAAAAGCAGCAGATTGGTTACCATTGACACATCACATATAAAATACAGGGAACCCCTATTTCTTTCTCAGCTCTTGACCTCTTACTGTCCCTCAAGATTACTCAGATCATACCAACAGAATCAACTTATAGCCCCTACCTTTTGAGAAATCATCTACGTTACCACCCAATACTTCATTTTTCCTCCAAGGTCCAAAACTTTGGAACAAGCTACCCCATTAGATTATCATCCTCTCTCCACAATTCAAAATAGACATTAAGACTTCCCTTTTCTCTGATGCCTATGGCTAACGCTGCTTTCAGTTTCCACTTCTGGGATGGCCAGCCTGATCCACACATTTCCCACACCTCATGTGTACTTATCCCCCACTTTCCTATCAAATATTATAGTTCAACCTCCTTTCCCCTCTTTGTCTGCCCTCACACCACCCACTTATTCTCTTTCCCAATCTTAGAATATAAGCTGCTCAGACAACATGCTTGATGAGCTAAACTACCTCCTCAAAACCAAGCTACAAATCCTAGCAATTGTCACATATCACAGTTGACCAAGAAGATTTTCGGCACACTTTGGAAGTTAAGAAGGATCAGAAACCTAATCTCAATTAAGCCATTTCGCCTGGTAGTTCAATTGCTAACACTATCCCAGATTGATTATAATGGTCTGTACGCATGATGCAAGGAACAGAGCCTGAAAAAAACCTCCAAACTGCCCAAAACATCACAGTGAGACTAATCGACAGAGCCAAAACATACCAAAGAGCCACCCCTCTACTACATGCTCTACACTGGCTACTAATAAAAGCTAGAATGCACTTCAAACTTACTATACTTGTATTTTCCGTCATACATGGATTGACACCAGACTATATGTACAACCTTATCATCCTCCAACTCAAAAACACACTAAATGGCGCCAGAAACTTTGTCCTCTTTCACTTCCCTAACTGCAGAGGAGTAACCTAGAAGTCCATCTTCAGCACAGATTTCCCCTTCCTGGCAACCAAATTCTGGAATGCTCTACCAAATGACATAAGATGGTCCGCGCAGATTATCTATCCTTCCAAAAAAAGACTAAAGGCCCACCTCTTTATGAAATACTTAATAAAGAATGGCTAAACTATCAGACTCTAACCTTCACTCCAGCTACTGCTCGCCTCCTACCCCTCTATCCTCAATGGCCAATGTTCTTTTTCCATGCAATCTCTAGCTCATCCCCCCCACCATCTTATATTTGATTCACCCCCCTATCCTCTGCACTGTCCTTCTCTAGTATTATGTAATCCACTTAAAATCTAACAATCTTTTGTATATCTTTATCAAAAGTATCTAATTTGTATTCCCTCTCTAAACTATCTGAGCCATATTGAAATGACACGGTTGTACAATGTGGGATATAAGTGCTAATAAACTGAAATTGGACGGGGTAGAAACCATGAATAAACTTTGAAATCTCGCTTTCTCTCTCTCTGCCACTTCCCATCCAGCATCTGCCCTTTTCTTCCTCCCTTCCATCCAGCATCTGCCCCCTCTCTCTCTCTTCCTACCCGGGAGTTACAACGTTCACAGCGTTCAGATACAAGAGAGCAGCTGACAATCGTTTCAAGCGATCCAAAAGCTAAGTAATATTTCACCATTTCTAGTTGTTGAATGATAGAATTATTGTTAAATAAAATGTTTATTTTTTTTGTTTTGTTCAACAACGGTGGAAAGGAGGTTTTTAGACCAGTGATGACTTGTTTGACCAACCACACACAGAGGAAACACATTGTTCCAGGAATGTGGTTTAAGGTCTAAATGATGTCTTTTCCTCCTATTTTTCATTTTTTTCATCTTTTATATTGAGATTTAACGAATACAGAGGAGAAAGATTTGCACTACTGTATATCCACACCAAGCCAGTCTTCACATGCATTACAGTACACTGACAGCTCTTAAAGGCATTAGCAGTCTGGATCAGATCAAAATAGTGGTTCTTATTTCACTAGACCTATCTTCCAATTTCAACCTAGTTGATCACAACTTTCTGCTCCAAAGACGATCAGAAAGAGGTATCATTAATAGAGCACACTTCTGGTTTTCACCATACTTAACAAATAGGACAAATGTGAAATTACGTAATGACTCTTTGTCATCACCACACTCACGCACCTGTGGAGCCCCATATTAATGCCCACCCATTTTAATATTTTCTTGGGCCTTTCAGTTGGACTCATACAGATTCTAGAATGTACATCTTTCATCTATGCAGATGACATACAATTATTTATAACTTTGGATCTGTCTGATACACAAGACAATACAAAACTCAGTACCATAGCAACCTGGTTATACTCTCGTAAATTAAAGCTTAACCCCCAAAGCTCTGATCTTTGAAAACAGACATTAATTTTTCTAGTCCCCTATCATTAGCACGCATTAAAATTGAGCCAACTGACTCTTTGAGTTACGAACCAATCAACGCTGATAATTGGCTGATAACAACCAATTATCAGCACTAATTGGCAATAATTGGAACTTACACGTGCATCTTTTTAACCGTATTCTAAAAAAAAGGCACACGTAAATTCTAACATGCATAGCTGAAAATGGGGTGTATTCATAGGAGGAGTGTGGGCATGTTGGGGTCGTTTCTCAAATTTACATGCGTGCTTATAGAATTTGGGGGAACTGTGCCTGATTTTGGCGCCAAGATTGACACCAGGTTTTTAGTGTTGTAAATGGACTCGGCTAAATATACGCGCATTTCCCGACTCTATGCTGTTGCCCTTTCCATCCCTTAGTACAAAGAAGAATTAAATATAGATTTATATTTAAAATGTCTAGCAAGCCGTTGTACTATGGAATTTGTTGCCTTTAGAAATTCGTACTGATTCTAATTATCTGACATTTCGTAAAACTTTAAAAACTTGGCTAGATGAGAAGTTTCTCTGAGTTAACTGATTTATTGTCAGGTTATAATATGTATTTTCCTGAACGGTTGTGGTCCAGCATTTCTCTTTAAGTAATCCGCATCGAACAGATTTGCGGACTAGAAGCAATGTATAGTATAATATGAACTATTCTATGGTTTATAGAATAGAGCCAAGCGCTATTTTTGGATACGCCTAATTTTTTAGAGGGCATTTACAGAACCTGGTCCAAATTGTCTAACATGTATCTACACAGGAGGCGTTCACGTGTGGGGGATGGGCGGAATGCAAGGTGCTGCATTTAGACGTGCACATTTACACCTGCCATAGACATGGTGTAAGTGATCGCACCTACATGTACCTGCAAAAATGCCGATTTACACTAGTATTCTATAACATCAAGTACGCACTTAATTATCCTAAGAAAATTCACAATTGGCACACCAAATTTTGGAACCTAACTTTAGGCAAACTTTGTTGACTTGGTCCCTACGGGGTCCTTTTACTAAGGCGTGCTGAAAAATGGCTTGCAGTAGTGTAGACACGGGTTTTGGGTGCGCTTAGAGCGCCTGTAAAAAAGGCCTTCTTTTAATTTTTGCCGAAAATGGATGTGCGGCAAAATGAAAATTGCTGCGTGTCCATTTTGAGTCTGAGACCTTACCGCCAACCACTGACCTAGCGGTAAAGACCCGCGTGGTAACCAGGCAGAAATGACCTACCCGCCCCAAATGCCACTTGGCGCGCGTTCATTCTGCATTCCCGAAAATAAAAAATATTTTTCAGACGCGCGCCAAAATGAAATTACCGCAAGAGCCACGTGGTAGTCGGGCGGTAACTCAATTTTGGCATGCGTTGGACGCACGTAGACGCTTACGCGGCTTAGTAAAAGGGCCCCTATATCTTTCTGCTCTTACAATATTAAGCATTTACAAAGCTTTATACGATAGTATTCCCCCCATAAAAGAGAACTTCAAGAGCATCAGGACATCAAAACATAAACCCAGGCAAAATATCAGAAGCAACTTTAACAGCTCTTCCCCTCCCAAATTGGAGTCCAGTTCTATTCAGCCCCTCAGTTCCCTGACGGCAATGAAAGATCGTTTTTTTTCTTCTTTTTGGGTCTTCTGCCAAATTTGGAAGGGTTCCACCGCCGTTCAAATTCCTGCAACGTACGCTGTTTCAAAGCAGCAATTCGATCCATAGTGCACATTTCCCATAATTTATTTTCCACCTCTTTCCAATGTTTTACCTCGCTTCCACTGTCTCGCAAATACACATCTAGCAGCCACTAAGCCATAATGAATACAGATTCTCCTTCCCAATCTACACCCTGCAATAGTAGACAGAATGCCGAATCCTTAGGAAATATATGGGCTGATACGTAGCCGGCGGCGCTCAACGTTTGGCTGACCGCTGCTGGCGTTATGCCAGAAATTCAATGCTGGGCCATGGCAATGAATTTCCGGATTTGTGGAGACGGCTAAAGCATAGCGAGTTAAGTGCGATATTCAGGTGCTATTTAGGTGAATTTACTGAATCTGGCCCTTAGTTCATAAGTGCTAGGCATGTCCCGGACCTGCCTATACCCCTCCCACATCCACCCACCCCCACCAGCCGTTGCGCACTACAGATTTTGCACTATGGTTACAGAATACACAGAATACTAACTAAGGGGTCCTTTTACTAAAGGGTTGGCACATGGCAACAGGCTTTCTCTGTGCCAATCCAGAACGACCACCAGGCTACCGCAGGAGCACAGCGGCAGTTCCCACCCTTAGCATGCGCCATGTTCGGCACTACAAAAATATTTTCAACATTTTGGCCCCAGACCTTACCTGGCACTGCCCGGTTACCACCGGGTTAGTGTGGGAGCCCTTACCATCACCTAGGGTTACTATATTTGGTCCCCCCCAAAAAGAGGACACATGCCCTGCCCTCGCCACACCCGCCCCTGTCACATATCGCCCCCCCCCCCTTTTCACCCACCTAAGGGTGTCCTAGCCTAGCCTCCCCTCCCTTTACCTTATTCTACTGCCCTGATGGTCTAGTGACCACTCTAGGCGCTAACTAGACATTGTCAGTGGCACTAGTGGTTAAGTGCCGCTGAAAACAACCAATTAAACCTGAACAGGTGATTTAAGCAACCAGGAGCTGTCTATGGCTGGTTAAATCGCTTTGAGTACTGACCCGATGGAATTGGCAATAATTCCATAGTAGAATTGGAAAAGGTGCAGAGAAGGGCGACAAAGATGATACAGGGGATGGGACAACTTCCCTATCAGGGTAGGCTGAAGAGGCTGGGGCTCTTCAGCTTGGAGAAAAGGCGTCTGAGGGGAGATATGATAGAGGTCTATAAGATAATGAGTGGAATGGAACGGGTCGATGTGGAGCGTCTGTTTACGCTTTCCAAAAATACTAGGACAAGGGGTATGCGATGAGGCTGCAGTGTGGTAAATTTAAAACGAATCGGAGGAAATGTTTCTTCACTCCACGCGTAGTTAAACTCGGGAATTCGCTGCCGGAAAAGGTGGTTAAGGCGGTTAACTTAGCGGACTTCAAAAAAGGGTTGGACGGCTTCCTGGAGGAAAAAGCCATAGAATGTTATTGAATGGACGAGGGAATACAGTATTTCTAGGATGGGCGGGACAAATTGCTTGTTCTTTTGGCCGCTGTCGGTGACAGGGTGCTGGGCTCGATGGACCCTTGGTCTGTCCCAGCATGGCGATGCTTATGTACTTATCCAAAACTTTTGTCCAATATTTACAGCTTTCAAGATAGTCCCAACACATATGATACCAGGTGCCTTCCCTTCCACATCTCCTCCAGCCCTAAATAAAAATTCATAACTGTTCTCTTGTATTTGTGCAGAGGGCTTTGGTGTGTTTTAATATTTTACAGATCTTCGCCCGTTCTTCATCAGATAAAATCCAGTCCAGGTCTTTCTCCCAAGTACCTTTTTTTTTTTTATTCTTAAACAGAATTTGTTTTTTATGTTTGAATCTTTTTATTGAAATTTTCCAAATAATAAACAGAACCAAAGGCAAGAACATGAGAAACAGAGGCATGTTGTACAAATCGGAGCACCAAGGACCTTGACTCTTATAGCCCTCAGCACACCCACCACACCTCTACCTTGTACACACGTAAAACCAACAGAACGCCACCTCCCCTTAACCCTCCCCCCATCCCCCCTCCCCCCATGCTCCATGATATACAGTGGTGGAAATAAGTATTTGATCCCTTGCTGATTTTGTAAGTTTGCCCACTGACAAAGACATGAGCAGCCCATAATTGAAGGGTAGGTTATTGGTAACAGTGAGAGATAGCACATCACAAATTAAATCCGGAAAATCACATTGTGGAAAGTATATGAATTTATTTGCATTCTGCAGAGGGAAATAAGTATTTAATCCCTCTGGCAAACAAGACCTAATACTTGGTGGCAAAACCCTTGTTGGCAAGCACAGCGGTCAGACGTCTTCTGTAGTTGATGATGAGGTTTGCACACATGTCAGGAGGAATTTTGGTCCACTCCTCTTTGCAGATCATCTCTAAATCATTAAGAGTTCTGGGCTGTCGCTTGGCAACTCGCAGCTTCAGCTCCCTCCATAAGTTTTCAATGGGATTAAGGTCTGGTGACTGGCTAGGCCACTCCATGACCCTAATGTGCTTCTTCCTGAGCCACTCCTTTGTTGCCTTGGCTGTATGTTTTGGGTCATTGTCGTGCTGGAAGACCCAGCCACGACCCATTTTTAAGGCCCTGGCGGAGGGAAGGAGGTTGTCACTCAGAATTGTACGGTACATGGCCCCATCCATTCTCCCATTGATGCGGTGAAGTAGTCCTGTGCCCTTAGCAGAGAAACACCCCCAAAACATAACATTTCCACCTCCATGCTTGACAGTGGGGACGGTGTTCTTTGGGTCATAGGCAGCATTTCTCTTCCTCCAAACACGGCGAGTTGAGTTCATGCCAAAGAGCTCAATTTTTGTCTCATCTGACCACAGCACCTTCTCCCAATCACTCTCGGCATCATCCAGGTGTTCACTGGCAAACTTCAGACGGGCCGTCACATGTGCCTTCCGGAGCAGGGGGACCTTGCGGGCACTGCAGGATTGCAATCCGTTATGTCGTAATGTGTTACCAATGGTTTTCGTGGTGACAGTGGTCCCATCTGCCTTGAGATCATTGACAAGTTCCCCCCTTGTAGTTGTAGGCTGATTTCTAACCTTCCTCATGATCAAGGATACCCCACGAGGTGAGATTTTGCGTGGAGCCCCAGATCTTTGTCGATTGACAGTCATTTTGTACTTCTTCCATTTTCTTACTATGGCACCAACAGTTGTCTCCTTCTCGCCCAGCGTCTTACTGATGGTTTTGTAGCCCATTCCAGCCTTGTGCAGGTGTATGATCTTGTCCCTGACATCCTTAGACAGCTCCTTGCTCTTGGCCATTTTGTAGAGGTTAGAGTCTGACTGATTCA